>NC_053027.1:266327823-266547322 GCF_003073215.2 Triticum urartu
TTCAAGAATAGCAACGGGATGCTCATGATAAGACAGGTCTTCTTGGAGATCAATCTCTTTAAAGTTGATGGTATGGTCAGGAGTCTTGAAACACATGCGAAGCTGAGACACGTGAAACACGTCGTGCATGTTTGCAAAGTTCGATGGAAGCTCAAGTTGATAGGCGAGATCGCCTCTTTTGCCAATGATCTTGAAAGGACCCACGTATCTAGGGGCAAGCTTCCCTTTGATATCGAAGCGACGAGTACCTTTCATTGGAGAGACACGGAGGTAGACATGGTCTCCGATCTCAAAAACCAAATCACGATGCTTGCTATCGTAGTAACTCTTCTGGCGCGATAGCGCGGCTTTGAGATTTTCACGAATGACTTTGCACATTTCTTCAGCCTCTGCGATCAAGTCATTGCCAAGAAGTTGACGTTCACCAGTCTCTGGCCAGTTAAGAGGAGTACGACACTTTCTACCATAGAGAATCTCGAATGGGGCCTTGCCCGAACTCGCTTGGAAGCTGTTGTTGTAGGAGAACTCGGCATATGGAAGACAATCTTCCCACTTCATACCGAAAGAAATGACACATGCCCTGAGCATATCTTCAAGAATTTGATTTACTCGCTCGACTTGGCCACTAGTTTGAGGATGAAAGGCTGTGCTGAAGCGAATGCTGGTGCCCATAGCCTTCTGAAAGGAGTCCCATAACTTAGAAGTGAAGATGCTTCCATGATCTAAAGATA
Source organism: Triticum urartu (assembly GCF_003073215.2). Taxonomy (NCBI): domain Eukaryota; kingdom Viridiplantae; phylum Streptophyta; class Magnoliopsida; order Poales; family Poaceae; genus Triticum; species Triticum urartu. The sequence continues at coordinate 266,328,555 of NC_053027.1, forward strand.
TCAACTGCGGAATGCCGTGCAAAGAACAATCCTGGAGGTATATAGCTCTGCCAACTGAGCTGCTGTGATAGATTCTTTGATAGGAAGAAAATGCTCGGATGCATGAGACGAACACATATGCAAATGCGATGCACATGATGACATGATATGGGATGCATGACATGGACAAAATGCAAAACGAAGACAAAACCCAACCACGAGGGAATATCATAACTTAGTGCCGAAAATGGCAAGAGTTGGAATACAAACATGGCAAGTTACATATGGGGCGTTACAACATCACATGAGGCTTTGTAAGCACCACTTGTCTTGTTGTGAAGCTCTTCTTTATCCTTGAGTGACATCTCATGAGCAATAATTCTTCCAATCACTTCTGTTGGCTTGAGAACTTTGTAATTGTGCATCATTTGGATCAATGTGCACATGGTATCATATTTTCCATCCAAGGCTCTTAGGATCTTCTTGATGATGAATCTATGATTCATCTCTTCACTTCCTAAGCCGGCAATGTCATTTGTGATGAGAGCAAGCCTAGAGTACATTACAGTGACACCTTCCCCATCCTTCATTTTGAACTTGTCAAGCTGACTTTGAAGCACATACAATTTGGATTCCTTGACGGAGTCGGTACCCTTGTGCATATCAATCAAGGTATCCCAAATTTCCTTAGCATTCTCAAGACGACTGATTTTGTTGAATTCTTCGGGGCACAATCCGGTGAAGAGGATATCGCAAGCTTGAGCATTGTATTGCAGCAACTTCAACTCTTCTGCGGTAGCTTCATGATTTGGTTCTCTTCCATCAAAAAATTCACCTTGCAAGCCAATACACACAATAGCCCAAACGGTGGGGTTATGTCCAAGAATATGCATTTTCATCTTATGCTTCCAACTAGCAAAATTAGTACCATCAAACTAAGGACCTCTACGGTGGTAATTTCCCTCGCTAGACGCCATACTCTCCTAGGTTGTGAAACCAAGGCTATGATCACCAAAAGCTATGGAAATCAAGGCAAATGGAGACCGTAGCTCTGGTACCACTTCTAGGATCGAATGTATGTCTAGAGGGGGGGTGATTAGACTACTTGACCAAATAAAAATCTATCCTTTCCCCAATTTTAAGTCTTGGAAGATTTTAGCAACTTAGAACAAGTCAAGCAATCAACCTACACATGCAATTCTAACAGTATAGCAGCGGAATGTAAATCATTGCATATGAAGGTAAAGGGAGGAGTTTACAGGGAGCAAACACAATGTAGACACAGAGATTTTTGGTGTGGTTCCGATAGGTGGTGCTATCGTACATCCATGTTGATGGAGACTTCAACCCACGAAGGGTAACAGCTGCGCAAGTCCACGGAGGGCTCCACCCATGAAGGGTCCACGAAGAAGCAACCTTATCTATCCCACCATGGCCATCGCCCACGAAGGACTTGCCTCACTAGGGTAGATCTTCATGAAGTAGGCGATCTCCTTGCCCGTACAAACTCCTTGGTAAACTCCACAATGTTGTCGGAAGCTCGAAGTGACACCTAACCATTCTAGGAGACACCACTCTCCAAAAGGTAATAGATGGTGTGTTGATGATGAACTCCTTGCTCTTGTTCTTCAAATGATAATCTCCCCAAGATTCAACTCTCTCTCGCAGATTTAGATTTGGTGGAAAGATGATTTGAGTGGAAAGAACCTTGGGAAGGCTAGAGATCAAGATTCTTGTGGTTGGAATGGAATATATTGGTCTCAACACATGAGTAGGTGGTTCTCTGTCAGAAAGTGTATGCTAGAATGGAGGTTGGGTGGAGGGGTATTTATAGCCTCCACACAAAATCTAACCGTTACACACAATTTACCAAACTCGGTCAGACCGATTTAGTTCAAAATGTGAACGTTAGGATTTTTGGTGGGACCGACATGTCAACTCGGTGGGACCGATTTCATTAGGGTTAGGGCATAACATAATCTCGGTGAGACCGATCACATAAACTCGGTGGGACGATTTCTGTAATAAGCAAAGAGAGAGTTGGTCAGGCAAACTCGGTGGGACCGAATTGCTCATTTCAGTGAGACCGAAACGTTACAAAAGGGAAACAGAGAGTGTGCATTGCGAACTCGGTGGGACCGATCGCTCATATCGGTTAGACCAAAATGTTATGAAGGGAAATAGAGAGTTTGCAATCCCATATCGATGAGACCGAACTGATTAGGGTTTCTAGCTATGGCTATGTCAAATGAACTCATTGGCGCCAGATAGATCAAATCGGTGAGGCCGAGGTTGACTTTTAGTTTGATACATATGTGGATATGAGAAAGTGGTTGAGGGTTTTTGGAGCATATCACTAAGCATTTTGAGCAAGCAAGCCATTAAGCTACACCTCATCACCTTTTAATAGTATTTGCTTTTCCTATGGGCTCAATGTGATCTTGGATCACTAAAATTAAAAAGTAGAGTCTTGAGTTTGAGCCAATGTGTGTCCTTAGCATTTTGAGGTTTCCACATTCCTAGTCCATCCCATGCCAATCATTGAACTTTCTGAAATGATCATCTTGGAAGAGCATTAGTTCAATGAGCTATATGTTATTAGGAATTACCAAAACCACCCAGGGATAGTTGCACTTTGAAGATTGACCCCCTCTCGATGGGAGGATCGTTGGTCATGACAATGGCCTCGATTTCTCCCTCCGGGAGGGAAGTTTCCCCAACAGAACAACTCCGCCGGATCCCTAGATTGCTTCTACCCAGGTTCCACCTCGAGATGGCGGCGGTTCATCCCCAAATCTTCGTTATTATTTTTTCAAGGTCAAAACCCTCCATATACCATAAGATGGGCACCCGAGACCGGTTCTTGGGTGTTGTCCTTACTTGGACAAACCTCCCACTTATGATTAACCCCTCTCGCAAGCATCTGCAACTACGAAAGAAGAATTAAGATAAATCTATCAATAGCATGAAACATGTGGATCCAAATCAGCCCCTTACGAAGAAACGCATAAACTAGGGTTTAAGCTTGTGTCACTCTAGCAACCCATCATCTACTTTTTACTTCCCAATGCCTTCCCCTAGGACCAAATGATGGTGAATTGTCAGGTAGTCGACGTTCACATAATACCACTAGAGGAGAAACAACATACATATCATCAAAGTATCGAACAAATACGAAATTCACATGATTACTTATAACAAGACTTTTCTCATGTCCTCAGGAACAAATGTAACTACTCACAAAGCATATTCATGTTCATAACCAGAGGGGTATTAAATATCATTAAGGATCTGAATTATGATCTTCCACCGAATAAACCAACTAGCATCAACTACAAGGAGTAATCAACACTTCTAGCAACCCACATGTACCCATATGAGCTTTTGAGACAAAGATTGGATACAAGATATGAACTAGGGTTTGAGAGGAGATGGTCCCAGTGAAGATGTTGATGGAGATTGACCCCCTCTCGATGATAGGATCGTTGTTGATGACGATGGCTTCGATTTCACCCTCTGGGAGGGAAGTTTCCCCGGTAGAACAGCTCCGCCGGAGCCCTAGATTGCTTCTGCCCAGGTTCCGCCTCGAGATGGTGGCGCTTCGTCCCGAAAGCTTCCTTATTATTTTTTCCAGGTCAAAACCCTCCATATAAAAGAAGATGGGCACCGGAGACCTGACAGGGGGCCCACAAGCCCTAGGGGCACGCCCCCAGGCTTGAGGCCTCCTGATGTGTTCCCTCTGGTATTTTCTTCACCCAATTTGTTTTATATACTCCAAAATAATTCTTCGTCAATTTTCCGGACTTTTGGAGTTGCGCAAATAGGTGTCTCAGATTTGCTCCTTTCCGGTCTAGAATTCCAGCTGCAAGCATTCTCCCTCTTCATGTAAACCTTATAAAATAAGAGAGAAAAGGCATACGTATTGTACCATAATGTGTAATAATATCCCATAATGCAATAAATATCAATATAAAAGGAAGACGCAAAATGGATGTATCAACTCCCCAAGCTTAGACCTCACTTGTCCTCAAGCGAAAGCCGAAATTGTTGACGTTACCCTTGGATCTGTCCCCAACATATAGTGCTTGCCAAAAAGAAAAATTGTAAAAAGGAAAGGTGAAGTTCACCATGACTCCTGTATAAGGGTAGAAGATAAAGGTAAAATATAGGCCCTTCGCAGTGGAAAGTAGAGGTTGCCATGCGCTTTTATGGTTGGATGCACAAAATCTTAAGGCAAAAGAATGTCACTTTGTATTGCCGCTTGTGATAAAGAACTTTATTATGCAGTACGTCACTTTTATTTCTTCCATCTCACAAGTTCGTATAAAGCTTATTTTCTTCACACTAAAAGATCATACCTATTTAGAGAGCAATTTTTATTGTTTGCACCGATCACAACTTACTTGAAAGATCTTACTCAATCCATAGGCAGGTATAGTTGACTCTCATGGCAAAACCGCTTTAAGGGATGTTTGGACCCACAAGTAGTATCTCTACTTGGCGCAAAATATTTTTCTACCATGGAATGAGAAGCGAGATCAACATGTTGGAGGATCCATGACAATATAAATTCTATTCGGATATAAGAAAACATAACCCATTATGTTGTCTTCCTTATGCAACATCAACTTTTTAGCATGTAATATTTTAATGAGTGCTCACAATCACAAAAGATGTCCAAATAGTATATTTATAGGAGAGACCTCTCTTTCTTTATTACTTCCTATTAATTGCAACAATGACCAAAACTATGTTTGTCAACTCTCAACAAATTTTATTCATCATACTCTTTATATGTGAAGTTATCACTCTCCATAAGATCATTATATAATCTTTTTATTTCTTTATTTCTTTTCTTTTTCTCAAGATCATAGCAAGAAAGCAAAGCCCTCGACTCAAAACTACTCTGTATTATATAACTCATGGACTCGATTACATAGTTGGAACACAAAGCAAAGCTCAATGACTAGATCATACTAAAACGTTATTCTACGAAACCGAGATATAACCAAAAGGATTAAACTAAGAAAAATGATAAAGGAAAAGATGTGATGGTGATAGGATACCGGGGCACCTCCCCACAAGCTTGGCAGTTGCCAAGGGGAGTGCCCATACCTAAGTATTTAGATCTCTTTCTTCAGAGATGGTGATGATGGACTTGATGATGTTGTTGTAGGCTTGCCCTTCTTCCTCAGCTTACACTTGAGGATGCAATTTTCCTCCTTCAGGTCATCGATCTCCTGCTCTAGTATTAATATCTTTTTTCATAATTCTTGCTTGTTCTATTGCAAAAGACCAAAAGGAATAAACTCGATCTTAGGTTTCTTTTCTTTATTTGAGAGACTTGACTTTTTGAACTCCACGTGCATGTCCCAGGTTGGGGTAGTGGGACATCTTCTTCATCGGAACTTGACTCTTCATTTCCCTTCATATCGTAGTCTTCTTCTTCCTCCATGGTCCAACAATAATGCTCCACATCCCTGTAAACCTTGGGGTCTAAAATGTAATTAGCTACATAGCTCTCTCCCTCTGAATCATGGGACGACATGCCTTCACATCTGTCAGAAAAGCAGTTCGAAACAAAAACAAGGGATTTTCCGTGGTACGGTGGTCAAAACCTTCGAGAGGTTTTATAATGAATTTTTACTGACCAAATGGTGTGTACTACAAGAAAACAGAGTCTGGAGGGCACACGGGGTGGCAACAAGCCAGGGAGGCGCGCCCCCAGGGCTTGTCGCCTCCTTGTGTACTTCTCGTACTACGTTTTGTTTTCCTAATTTTTTAAATATTCGAAAACAGAGTAAAATTGCCATCGGAAAAGTTTTGGAGTCGGTTTACTTATAATATCACATACCTATTCCTTTTAGGGGGCTAGAGCATACTGTAGGTCTCCCTTATGTACTCCTTTGGTGTTATGGTATTAATAATATTGGTTTCAACATTTATAGGAGTACCTGAGATATATTGTTTGATTCTTTGCCCATTCACCACCTTCGGCGTTGTTGATCTTGATGGCACCGGAATGATAAACCTCCTTGATAATGTAAGGACCTTCCCATTTAGAGACAAGTTTTCCTGCAAAAAATCTTAAACAAGAGTTGTATAGCAAGACATGGTCACCTACATTGTATTAACACTTTTGTATCCTTTTGTCATACCACCTTTTAACCTTTTCTTTAAACAACTTGGCATTTTCATAGGCTCGGGTTCTCCATTCATCTAGTGAGCTAATGTCAAATAGCCTCTTTTCACCAGCAAGTTTGAAATCATAGTTGAGCTCTTTAACTTCCCAATAAGCTTTATGATCTAGTTCTAGAGGTAAGTGACATGCTTTTTCATAAACCAATTTATACGGAGACATGCCCATAGGGTTTTTATAAGCAGCTCTATAAGCCCATAATGCATCATCAAATTTCTTAGAACAATTCTTTCTAGATCTTGATAGTCTTTTACAGGATCAATTTAATTTCTCGAGTGCTCAATTCTACTTGACCACTAGACTGAGATGATAAGGAGATGCAATTCTATGGTTGACACCATATTTAGCAAGAAATTTATGGAAAGTGCCATGAATAAAGTGTGAACCACCATCAACCATTAAATATCCAGGGATTCCAAACCTAGGGAAAATAAATTCTTTAATAATTTTAATAGAAGTGTTATGATCAACACTACTAGTTGGAATAGCTTCTATCCAATTAGTAACATAATCAACAACAACTAAAATATGTGTATACCCATTAGAGGAAGGAAAAGGTCCCATATAATCAAAGCCCCAAACATCGAATGGTTCAATAACAAGTGAATAATTCATAGAAATTTCCTGACGTCTACTTATATTACCAATTCTTTGACATTCATCAGAAGAAAAGACATACTTACGAGAATCTGTGAAGAGAGTAGGCCAATAAAAACCAGATTGTAATACCTTGTGCGCAGTTCTCTCCAGCATGGTGTCCTCCGTAGTCCTCGGAGTGACAGTTGCGTAGGATCTGTTCTTGTTCATGCTCAGGTACACAACGTCTAATAACACCATTTACTCCTTCTTTATAAAGGTGTGGGTCATCCCAAAAGTAATGTCTTAAATCATAGAAACACTTTTTCTTTTGCTGGCATATGAAACTAGGTGATATAAATTTAGCAACAATGTAATTAGCATAATCAGCATACCATGGCGCACTATGAGAAGCATTTATGATAACTAGTTGTTCATCAGGAAAGCTATCATCAATAGGTAGTGGGTCATCAAGAATATTTTATAACCTAGACAAGTTATCTTCTACGGGGTACTCAGCTCCCCTTTATCAATAATATGGAAATCAAATTCTTGTAGCAAGATAACCCATCTTATAAGTCTAGGTTTAGCATCTTTCTTTTCCATAAGGTATTAAATAGCAGCATGATCTGTGTGAACAGTTACTTTCGAATCAACAATATAAGATCTGAACTTATCACAAGCAGATACAACTACTAGAAATTCTTTTTCAGTAGTAGCATAATTTCTTTGAGCACTGTCCAGAGTTTTACTAGAATAATGAATAACATTCAGTTTCTTATCATCTCTTTGTCCTAGAATAGCACCTACAGCATAATCACTAGCATCACACATAATTCCAAAGGGTAAGTTCCAATCAGGTGGTTGAACAATAGCTGCAGAAATGAAGGCTTTCTTAAGTATTTCAAATGCTTCTACACAATCATCATCAAAAACAAATGGAACATCATTTTCCAAAAGATTAGTAAGAGGCCTAGAAATTTTAGAGAAGTCTTTAATACATCTCCTATAGAAACCAACATGACCGAGGAAACTTCTTATACCTTTGATATATTTAGGACAACAACATCTTTTCAATAGTATCAAGTTTAGCTTTATCAAATTCAATACCTCTTTCCGAAATTTTATGCCCCAATAAAATACCTTCATTAACCATAAAGTGGCACTTCTCCCAATTCAAGACAAGATTAGTTTCTTCACATCTCTGTAAAACTCGATCAAGGTTTCTTAAGCAATCATCAAAAGAAGTTCCGTAAGCAGAGAAATCATCCATGAAAACCTCAACAATATTTGCACAAAAGTAAGAGAATATAGAAGTCATACATCTTTAAAAGGTATAAAGTGCATTGCATAAACCAAAAGGCATACGTCTATAAGCAAAAGTACCAAAAGGGCATGTAAAAGTAGTTTCTTCTTGATCCTCTTGTGTTGTGGGAAACCACAACCACCTATGGGAACAAGAGTCCCTTTCTGGTTCAGCGGGCGGATGGCACGTTGCACAAAGAGCAGAGGAGAATGGAACTGCACGGCAGAGATCACACGGTCTTTACCTAGGTTCGGGCCGCTGTGAGGCGTAAAACCCTACTCCTTCTTTGGTGGATTGATGGTGGAAAAATGGTGGTGAGCGCAACACGCTTGCCCGGTAGGGTTTGCCTCGGGGCGAGAGTGACTACGCGCATAATGACGTGCGAGGGTCCAAATCCTTTGCATGGTTGCCATGGGACTGGTTTTGTAGGTCAAGGGGTCACCACAGTGGCAAATCAGTCTTTATGCACTGACTAGACAGCAAACAGTGCTATCATACCTAACTCTGCAGGCTGATAGATCGCATTAAATGTGCTGCTCAATGTCACATCACAGCTCGCCCGGTAAGCCCTGCCGGGTTGTTTTGCCAGCTTTGCGCCTACTTGCTTGACACGTCTCAGGACAGGTGTCACTTGGAGGTATTTTCTATAGGAAGTGGTAGCCATGTACATCCACTTGGTCACTTTGGAGCTTGGCATCGCACTGATTGACGACGTGCGTTGTGATGAGGTGGTGCGGTGGAGTGGTTCTGCTTCCGTAAGCCCCGGCAGGCCCGCCGGGATGACCCGAAGGCTTGTTTCCGGGGGGTAACTCCATCCTTGCCGGGCTCACTTTCCCGGTAAGGGAGGTTTTCCCCTTAGCGATATCTCGCTTTTCCGGCTCTCTTGGTCTTCCTAATCTATACTTGGATCCTTCAAAGGACTGGTCCCTTCTGCTCCAATCTGACCTTGGTGTTGTGAACTTGTTCTCGTGCCTATGCGTAGTCTGGGCAATGGACCCAGCATTTGTTGCACTGAAAGAAGCCCACGGGCCTGGCCTGAACGTGCTGCCAGGCGTCGTCGGGGTAGGCCCTAACCAGTGCACATGCAGGGGCGTGGAAGTGGCCGACCCCTTTGAGATCTTCTTTGCTTCCTCATTAACTTGTGTCCAGGTCAGTTTTCGATTTTCCCGCGTGTCGTGTGAAGCCAATCGTGGTGGGGCCATTCTTGTAATTGTCCGTTAATGAATTTAATGCACTGGGGAGTAACTGCCAATTCACTCTTCCCACCACGCCATTATCCTCAGCCACGTATGTTGCATGCATCGCGCGGGGTAGGTAATGGAGGGCCTGGTGCGGGAGAGCATCAAAGCGGGGGCCCGGTCTTCTTGAATTGGTGGAGGAGGGTGGCGGTTACCCGTGGAAGGATCAGCTCTCTTCCCCGACCCGCCTATAAAAGGAGGGGCGGGGGGTGGGGCGAGGAGCGGTGTCATCCATCCTCGCATCCCTTCTCCTCCAGCCTATGCTTTCTGCTAGTTATTTTAAAGGGAAGGGCTTGGGGATAGGCCCTAGGCAGTACCTTGAGGTTGGCGATACCAAACACTCGTGTTGATGCTTGGGGAGTGAGTCTGGTCCATGCCCGGAAAAGACGCGGCGGACGAGTCATCCATGGTGTGCGAGATACAAAGCTTTCCCATTGTGGTGAAATGCTTGTCTCCTCTGCCTCGGCCGGTTGTCCATTGTGTAATGCGGCATCTTGCCTCGAGCTACAACCGCTCGTAGCCCGGTGACTAGGTTCTTGGAGCCACCGACGCCCGTCCGGGGTGCAGGGCTAGGGATCATTGGTAATCCCAGCACTGCCCCTTCCAGTAGGTCTGGGCTGATGTTGGAGGGAGGTGCGCCTTCTTGCCCGCCAAGGTGGGGAGCGGCGCGCCCCGAGCCCCTGGCCATCTTGGCTCTCGGGTGCTTCTCCGGGGAATGTGTCGGGCTGGTGGCCCGGCATCTCTCCAGAGTGGTGGTGATGGAGAGAAAGTGAGGGAAGATGAAGAAGGAGGGTGGCAGGGCGTCAGGTTGGAGTACGATGGCCCTGACGCCTTCATCTCCGACTGACGACCTACTGCCTCGTCTTTCCGCTCTTCCCCTCCCACCCCGACACCATCATCACCAGTCTCTTTGGGTGATAGATGGGGAGGGATGTTCCCTTGGTGCCTTCGCCTCCCCTCCAACAGTCTTTCAGCTCAGCTTTGGTGGATGACTCCACCGGCGCTCAAGCCGGGGCTTCTTGCTGGTCCTGGAGGTCGTGACTAGGGCACCGCCAAGGTGCTCCCCGTGCCCCTCCTTTGCAGCCTTGCCACTCCCGATCTTGTCAGGCCTCGCCCGGCAGGCCATGACGGGACCGGGATGGGCTCCTACTTGGGTGCTTCTTTAGTCCTCTCCTCTTCCCACTGCAATACCTGGCGGAGGGAAAACGAAAAGAGGAGATTACGGGGCACTTATCTTTTTTCAATCTTAAATCTATAGGCACTTGCCAAATTTTAGTTCAAATAATGTAATCTCTTGAATCCATGCATGTGTCGTGTAAGGTTTGTACTTGTTTGATAAACATATTAATGAAAAATATGAACCTTGTCGGGGACTCGTGCATGTATACACCCATGCAGAGTTGGAGTGTCTCTTTATTTTTAATTAAAAGAGTTTCCCCCGGCAGGCTATCCTACCGGTACCCTCTATTTTGTTGCAGGGGAGTTAAGCCTACCGGGCACAAATTGTGGTGAGGGACCAGCCCCCCGCCAATCTTTTTTCAGCAAAGGCCACTGCGACCATCATGACCGAAGAAACGTTCGAGTCAAGGGATGGGAGAACCTAAGTTTCAAAAAGCGGCGGGGTTCTCTTATGCACAAGTTTTTGCTTACAGAACATGTATGGACAAGGGATAGAACTTATCTGTTTGCCTTGCCGGAGACCGCAGTGTTGGTTCATCGTTCCAGCTTCCCTTGGAGGCCAAGTTCTCAGCAGGAACTTGCAGTTATATGCAGATGGAAATGATGCCAAATGCGATCTTATCTACATGAAAATGCGATGCTCATGAAATGCTTATGCATGCATGCAACTTGTCGGGGGCCCCCAGCGCTTCATTTATTTCTCTATTGCTTAGGGTCTGTGCCTGGCTTTCTACAAGGGGTTACATGCAACTAAGGCATGGCCTGTATGAAAGGGTGGCTGCCAGGCAGGGCCCGACAGCCGCGCCTTATGGGTAGAACTTGCGGAGATGCTCAATATTCCATGAGTTTTTCAATTGAATCTCATCTTCGGTCTCCAGATGGACTGCACTAGGTCTGGTCACTCGAACTACCCGGTAAGGGCCTTCCCACTGGTGTCAACTTGTTTGTACCCTTGACGGACTGAACGTGCCTAAGGACAAGGTCGCTTTCCTTAACACACCAGGCATGAACCATGCGGTTGTGATAGCGACGCAGGGCTTGCTGATAGCGTTCAGCACGTGTAGCTGCCCAGAGACGGTTCTCCTCGAGAAGCACAGTGTCATCACGCCGGTGCTAATCCTGCGCTACTTCATCGTAGGCAAGCACTCGAGGTGACCCGTAAATGAGTTCCATGGTGATAACTGCTTCTGCCCCATAAACTAGGGAGAAGGGAGTCTGCCCGGTAGCTTGATTTGGTGTTGTGTTGAGGGATCGTAGAACTACCAGCAGTTTATCGATCCATCGCCCGCCGCACTTCTGAAGTGTATAAAGTGTTCTCGTCTTGAGTCCTCACAACACTTTAGTGTTCGCCTTCTCAGATTGTCCATTGCTTCTAGGATGTGCAACAAAGGTAAATGAGATCTTGCTTCCGAGGGCATGAACGTATTGCATGAAGGCGTGCCTCGTGAACTGGGTGCCATTGTCGGTGATGATCCAGGCCGGGACCCCGAAGCGGCACACCAATCCCTTCAAGAACTTGATAGCTTACTGAGCAATCACCTTTCTCACGGCATCTACTTCCAGCCACTTTGTAAACTTTTCGATGGCAACGAACAAGAATTGTCTAAGAAAACGGCCATGACAAAGGGATTGTTTAAAGAGCTCAGGGGAAAGGGCCGAGGATATCAAGCCCCCTGATCGAAAACGGCCATGACAAAGGGATTTTCTAAAGAGCTTGTGCAGGCAGATAGACGTTCTTGGAATGGAACTGGCAGGCTTCACACTTGGTGAATAGCTCAACCGCCACTACTACAGGATGCTGCTAACGCGACACTACGATCAGAGACCCTTCGACGAAACTGTGTGCGATGCAATAATTGCAAATAGTGATGTAAAAAACCCATCAAAAAAGGTGCAAAACGTTTACGATGACGGATGCATCAAATACGGTTTAGATTTTTGTTGCGTGTGCGATACAGGGCATACAGTTCAATTCAATTAACTATTTGTGATGAGGAGGAACAAAAGAAATAGGCAGCCAGATGAAGGTCTGTGTGATATACAACATACGGTTCACTCGGATGAACTATTTGTGATTAGGAAACACAAAAGAAATGGTCAGCCAGATCAAGGTGTGTGCGATATACAACATGCGGTTCACTCGGCCTTGTCATCAGTGTGTGACCTCTGTGGCAACCGTTTGCTCCCCACTAGCCTCTTTTTTACCGTGTCAATCGTCCACCACCTCTTCGCCTTTCCCTCTCTATTTGGAACTGCTATCGCACGCTCTTCCTCCCTCCATTTGCATTCACCCTTCCTTCTGCCATTGTTCGATCATCTTCTCCATGGAGGGAACAGGCCGGAAACGGCCCCGTTATTCTTGCCCCGATCTGAAAGATGACGTTGTGGAGGAACTCATTGATCGATGCGATGTTATCAGCTCGGCTAGCATGATAGGTTCGTTCAATTCCATTCTCGACACAACAAATAACATCATTGCAAAGAACCCAAGGTTTCAGGAGCGGTTTGATCTCCCCTATCTTCTTCGCCATGACACCACCGGCGTGAGGACGACGGAAGCGTCGCCTTGTGCAAGTTGATGCCGCTTGATAATGATACGTGTGTTGTTAAGATGCAATTGCTTGAGGGTAAGGCTTGGGCAGGCGCAAATGGAGATTGGGTTGTTTATATTGGGTATAATCGTGGGTGGGAACTTGTGAATGTGTACACTCGTCACTGGGTTCCACTTCCAAAAACCAAAGACTGCCCTGAGGTTGAGCACACAAATGATCTACGTATGTTCAAATACAATCATGGTGAGTGTCGTCTACGGAAGATAGCAATTTGTTGAGTTCCCAACCACTCTTGGGATTATAAGAACTATGAAGTTGTTGCTATCTTCGACAAGCTTGTTGCCGTCCTTACTTCCATGCCTCGATGGATATTGCTCAAAATTCAATTTTTGTACACGGATGAGTATTATGATGCAATTCAATATGAGGGTCTTGTGTTTGCTGCCACCACTCGTGGCACTGTTTTTGCATGGAATACTTATGGTTTCGGTATGTTTGTATTCCAGCGTAATTATAATTGTTTCATCCACATGCATGTGGATTAGCTAGTTTCCCTTTACTAATTAACCTTCTAGTGTTTCCAAGGTCCTGTGAACATTCCACCACCTATACTTGAAGAATTTTACAACCAAGGGGGAGATGATGATGGTGATGATCACGGGCATGAGGACGAGTAGGACCTGTATACTCAGTGGCGTCTGGCAACTTATTCCGATGGATCACCTCTTCTTTTATGTATACAGGGCACTACTGATGTTACTTATGAAGCAGGTGTTGTCTCCCATGGTCGCACTCTCCGGACCTATTCCAACATTCGTTGCAGGGTATTCGGGATGGATACTACTGTGCTAGCACCAACACCTTCTCCCTGGTTCAGTATTGATAGTCTCTTGGAGAAAATCGCTCTTACTTGGACAAAACTATCCAATGATTGTGAAAGGTGATCCAGCTGATGTTGACACAATGTTACTACCATTTATGAGAAGCAATTGTATCTATACCTCGGACATTGCTGTGGTTCCCTACCCTAGCTATCACGATATGCGTCCTCATATAGGCCGCTTCACCCTGGATGATCAGTCCTGTGTTGGCCTCGAGATTGATAATAGCTGGCCCTTCCTGGAGAATCAGTTATGGTTCAAAGCAAGCGTTTCCAATGACGAGGACTGGTTGAGCTGAAGTTCATTTCATCGCTTTGTTATTTGTTGTGTGAGAAAAACTTTAGTATTTACTAGAATGTTTTGTTGGAAATAATCTATAATCCAACATGTATCCTCGTTGTCATTGTGTTTTGATGACTTGTTGTATGCAATGAATGGTACATTTCCATATGCATCCCGTCAACGCACGCGTGCTGACACGGCACACGGGTCGCGTGGCGGCACATATGTTATTTTTCTATTTGGATGATTAATGCTGTCGCTTTATTGCTTAACCGAAGCATGGCACGTATCCATTGTTGGTCTAATGCTCATGGTTCGAATAAATAATCTGTCTGGGGTATTGGTTCCCAATTATTAATAATCTCCCATTCGTAATTAGATAAAGATTACATCAAAACTGGTCTCAAATTTGACAAAAATATATAATGCCACTTTGTATTGGTGTCCGTATGAACAGTGCTAGTCATTTTAGTTGCAAAAATTAGATAGTGCTAGTGATTTTTAGCTACATATTTTGACAAATCGCAGTGTTACAAGGTTGATGATACGTCTCCAACGTATCTATAATTTTTGATTTCTCCATGCTATATTATCTACTGTTTTGGACATTATTGGGCTTTATTATCCACTTTTATATTATTTTTGGGACTAACCTATTAACCGGAGGCCCAACCCAGAATTGTTGTTTTTTGCCTGTTTTAGGGTTTCGAAGAAAAGGAATATCAAACGGAGTCCAAACGGAATGAAACCTTCGGGAACGTGATTTTCTCACCGAATACAACTCAGGAGACTTGGACCCTATGTCAAGGCACGTAACAGGAGGCTACGAGGTAGGGGGACGCGCCCTACCCTACCAGGCGTGCCCCCACCCTCGTGGGCCCCCTGTTGCTCCACCGATGTACTTCTTCCTCCTATATATATCCATGTACCCCCAAATGATCAGATACGGAGCCAAAACCCTAATTCCACCGCCATAACTTTCTGTATCCACGAGATCCCATCTTGGGGCCTGTTCCGGAGCTCCGTCGGAGGGGGCATCGATCATGGAGGGCTTCTACATCAACACCATAGCCTCTCCGATGAAGTGTGAGTAGTTTACTTCAGACCTATGTGTGACTCCCCAATACCGGAGCTTCAGATGCCTTCCAGGATTTCCGGGTTTCATCGTGTGATTTGTTTGGTTCTTTGCATTCATCATTGCATCATGTGCATTGCATCATGTCATTTCTTTTCTTAACTCAGCTAAATAAATGGCATGGATCTTTGATCCATTTAAACCGAGGGAATTCACATGGTGATTCTCTTTATAACATATCCTCCCAATATTTAGGGAGCTATATAAAACCATTCCATTGTTTTGGAATTCACCTTAACACACTTGCATATTAAATCCCTTGGCCTTTTTCTTCTTCAAGTGTTGACTCTCTAACCTTGCCTTATATTTCTTTCATCATTTTCTGGAGCTCCACCTAAATTCTCAACATTTTTTGGACACTTCAAAAACCTTGTCATAGTTCAAACCATTTGAATTAAATTCAAATGAGTTTGAATTCAACTTCTCGCGTGTGACCATTTCTATTTTCCCAGGATCAAGCACATTTTTGTGAGTCCGGAAAAAATTATCCGCGTGTCCAATTTCTTCCCCAACACATCCTTTCTTCTCCTTTTCTTCTATGTTATTTTCTGTTTCTAGAGAATAAGAGAGAGGGAGAAGAGAGCCCAGCAGAACTAGCCAGACAGGCCCATCTGCGCCTAGGCCCAACCCTAGCGCCTATCTAACCCTCGCCCCGATCCCCTCCTCTCGATCCCCTGGTCTCTCCCTCCTTCCCCCGCTCGCGCCTCCAGAGAGGAGCGAGAGCCTCTCGCTCGATCTCGTAGCGCCGCCACCTCACGCCCTCGATCTCCTCTGCCTCTCGTCGCCCTCCGTCGTCAAGCGCCACCCCATCCGGATCCGTCGGGCCCTGCCATGGCCGCGCCTCCCTGCTGCCGAGGCCCCGCCGCCAAGTCCTACCTGCGTTGTTCTGTCGAGCGCCGGGACGAACGGCAGCAGCTCTTCCTCGCCTCGTCCACGTTGATGGGAGCCGTACCTTGGACCTCTGCACCCTCACCGGAGCGAGCTCGTCCCCGCCGCGCCAAGCCCTTGTCCATCGACCACCGTGCCGGCACCCAAGCACGTCGCCCGTGCTCCTTCCCCGCTTCAGATGCCTCGCCGTCCGTCTTTTCGCTGGAACGCGTGCCCGAGTCCGTTCGACTCCGCCGGCCACCGTGACCGCCTCCCCCGCCTTCGCTCGCCATCTCCGACAAGTGCAGGCGTCGGTGAAGCCCCACAGCGCCTTCTCCAGCTCGTCGTCGACCTCGCCCTGTCTCTGCCGTTTCACCAGATGCCTTCCCTGCTGCTGGGGACCTCGGATCCACCTGTTCCCTGTCTCCGGCGCCGTGCTAGGCCACCACCATCGCCTCACTGTTGCTGCTGCCCTCTGCTGCTCTCCCTTGAGCGTGCCCGCTTCCTGCCGCTGCTCACGCACCACCAGCCCTTGCTGCTGCCCACTCGAGGCCCTCGTGTTGCTTCGTTCTGGTGACCATATGGACCGCCAAGTTCGACTACGATCCTCGAGACCATCGTGTTGCACGCCAACATGAGTACGACCACGGACGGCTTACCTGCGGATGGATTTCGTCAAGTTCAACGACGACCCGTGAAGCACATGGGTACATTAAGTTCCTCTCCGAACGTGAACGACTACCATCGCCGAGACCGCAAGTACCACGACAACCCCGAAGGGTTTCGGACCCGTCAAGTACCTCTTCGAAAACGAACGTGTACCCCTACTTCCAGTACCATCACGAGAACAACTACTTCCTCTACGAACTCGAACTGCTCGAGAATGCTCCCTTGGAAGGTATAACCACCGAGACGACGCCCGTGAATGAATGTTGTGTGATGTATGAGATGCTTGTGTTTACACAGTGTCCGAATTGTCACTCGTTTCCATGCCACTAACCCGTGGGAACCCGGTAGTCGGGAGCACCCCACCATCTCTAGCATGTTTCACACATCCACACGCTTCCTTTTGCACCGGTATCTCCATGAGCTACCGGAACCGATATGTTGCCGTGGCATAATTTTCGGATTCGTTGCCGTGGCACCCCTTTCTTCCACCACGGTGACAAATGCTTCATAATGCTCTAGTCAAATTTTTAATAAAAATTGCATAAACTTGTTCATGTCATCCGCATCATGACAACAACAATTAAAATGTTTAAATTGTTGTTGCAATATATTACTAATGCATCTGGGGATTTACCGGATTCGTTATTTGTTATACCCGGCCCCAATTAAATTGTTTAGATGGTGTAGTTTTGTTATGCCTCACCTCTTGCCATGTTAACCAACATTTAATATTGTTGAGTACCTAACCGAGAGAGAACTAAATAATTGATGTGGTGTTTCGTCAATATGCAACTCGTTGCATATTGAGCTCCACTTAATTTGTAGGATTGTTTGTGCTCTTTTCCATGCCATGCCTCTTTAATCCGGACATGCATCATACTTGGTTGTGCATCATGCCATGTTTATGTGTTGGTTGTTTACTATGTTGTGTGCTTCTTTCTGGTGTTGCTTCTTCGGGTTGGTTCCGTTAACGTCGTGATTGTGAGGACCCGTTCGACTACGTCCGTTTGTCTTCTTCATGGACTCGTTCTTCTTCCTTGCGGGATTTCAGGCAAGATGACCATACCCTCGAAATCACTTCTATCTTTGCTTGCTAGATGCTCGCTCTTTTGCTATGCCTATGCTGCGATACCTACCACTTGCTTATCATGCCTCCCATATTGTGAACCAAGCCTCTAACCCACCTTGTCCTAGCAAAGTGTTGTTTGGCTATGTTACCGCTTTGCTCAGCCCCTCTTATAGCGTTGTTAGTTGCAGGTGAAGATTGAAGTTTGTTCCTTGTTGAAACATGGAGATGTTGTTCCTTATTGGAACATGTTTACTTGTTGGGATATCACAATATCTCTTATTTAATTAATGCATCTATATACTTGGTAAAGGGTGGAATGCTCGGCCTTATTCCTGGTGTTTTGTTCCACTCTTGCCGCCCTAGTTTCCGTCATATCAGTGTTATGTTCCCGGATTTTGCGTTCCTTACGCGGTTGGGTATAATGGGAACCCCTTGAGAGTTCGTCTTGAATAAAACTCCTCCAGCAAGGCCCAACATTGGCTTTACCATTCGCCACCTAGCCTTTTCTTTCCCTTGAGTCGGCCGGCTCAAGGGTCATCTTTCTTTAAACGCCCAGGCCAGTGCTCCTCTGAGTGTTGGTCCAACCTGTCAGCCGCTGGTGGCCACCAGGGGCAACTCTGGGCTGGCCTACCGGAAGTTTAGACAATCCGGTGTGCCTTGAGAACGAGATATGTGCAGCTCCTATCGGGATTTGTCGGCACATTCAGGTGGCTTTGCTGGTCTTGTTTTACCATTGTCCCGCTAGAAGGAATATCCTCCGTTGACCGTGAGAGCTTGTGATGGGCTAAGTTGGGACACCCCTGCAGGGTTTTGGACTTTCGAAAGCCGTGCCCGCGGTTATGGGCAGATGGGAATTTGTTAATGTCCGGTTGTAGAAAACTTGAAGTTGACCTTAATTAAAATACATCAACTGCGTGTGTTACCGTGATGGTCTCTTCTCGGCGGAGTCCGAGAAGTGAACACGGTGTTGGAGTTATGCTTGACGTAGGTTGTTCTAGGATCACTTCTTGATCATAGTTTTCTCGATCATGCTTTGCCTTCTCTTCTCGCTCTCATTTGCGTATGTTAGCCACCATATATGCTAGTCGCTTGCTGCAGCTCCACCTCATACCTTTTACCTTACCCATAAGCTTAAATAGTCTTGATCGCGAGGGTGTGAGATTGCTGAGTCCCCGTGACTCACAGATACTTCCAAAACCAGCTTGCAGGTGCCTTTGAACCGTGCAGATGACGCAATCAAGCTCAGGAGGAGCTCGATGAAGATCTTATCCTTTATGTTGTTCCGTTCTAGTTGATCAGTAGTGGAGCCCAGTTGGGGTCGATCGGGGACCTTGTCGCATTTGGGGTTCTTCTTTTATTTTGGTTCCGTAGTAGGACCTTGATTGTATTTGGATGATGTAATGCTTTATTCATGTATTGTGTGAAGTGGCGATTGTAAGCCAACTATGTATCTCTTTCCCTTATGTATTACATGGGTTGTGTGAAGATTACCTCACTTGCGACATTGCTTTCAATGCGGTTATGCCTCTAAGTCGTGCTTCGACACGTGGGAGATATAGCCGCATCGAGGGCATTACACTATGGGTCCATAGTTAGTAGCTAGATGGCTTCTTCTCTCTTTTTGGATCTCAATACAATGTTCTCCCCCTCTCTTGTGGAGATCTATTCGATGTAATCTTCTTTTTGCGGTGTGTTTGTTGAGACCGATGAATTGTGGGTTTATGATCAAGTTTATCTATGAATAATATTTGAATCTTCTCTGAATTCTTTTATGTATGATTGGTTATCTTTGCAAGTCTCTTCGAATTATCAGTTTGGTTTGGCCTACTAGATTGATCTTTCTTGCAATGGGAGAAGTGCTTAGCTTTGGGTTCAATCTTGCGGTGTCCTTTCCCGGTGACAGTAAGGGCAGCAAGGCACGTATTGTATTGTTGCCATCAAGGATAACAAGATGGGGTTTTCTTCATATTGCATGAGTCTATCCCTCTACATCATGTCATCTGGCTTAAGGCGTTACTCTGTTTTAACTTAATACTCTAGATGCATGCAGGATAGCGGTCGATGAGTGGAGTAATAGTAGTAGATGCAGGCAGGAGTCGGTCTACTTGTCTCGGACGTGATGCCTATATACATGATCATACCTAGATATTCTCATAACCATGCTCAATTCTGTCAATTGCTCAACAGTAATTTGTTCACCCACCGTAGAATACTCATGCTCTCGAGAGAAGCCACTAGTGAAGCCTATGGCCCCCAGGTCTATCGTAATCATATTAATCTCCTACTAGTTAGTTATTTACTTTTCATCTTTATCATAAAAATACCAAAAATATTATCTTATCATATCTATCAGATCTCACTCTCATAAGTGGCCCTATAGGGATTGAAAACCCCTATTTGCGTTGGTTGCGAGGATTTATTTGTTTTGTGCAGGTACGAGGGACTCGCGCGTAGCCTCCTACTAGATTGATACCTTGGTTCTCAAAAACTGAGGGAAATACTTACGCTACTTTGCTACATCATCCCTTCCTCTTCGGGGAAAACCAACGCAGTGCTAAAAGAGGTAGCAAGAAGGATTTCTGCTGCCGTTGCCGGGGAGGTCTACGCAAAAGTCAACATACCAAGTACCCATCACATACCCTTATCTCCCGCATTACATTATTTTCCATTTTCCTCTCTTTTTCCTCTCCCCCACTTCACCCTTGCCGTTTAATTTGCCCTCTCTCTCTATCCTCCCTCTCTATTTGCCTCTTTTTGCCCGCTTGCTTTTTGTTTGCTTGTGTGTTCGTTTGCTTGCTTGTCGTTATGGCTAGTCCCTTAGCTTCTCCGTTATCTCCCAAGAATGAAATTCTATATTTTAAGCAAAGGGAGGGGGAAAATCTAAAAGATGCTTGGTATAGAATTTGCAATGCTCAAAATAAATCTAGTAGGAAGCAATCTACTTCCATTCTTCTTCTTGGCATTACTCCTTGGCACCGTTATGTTCTTGATACTATTACCGGAGGTAATTTTTTGGGTAGCCATACTTTTGATTCTTATAATGCTATGCTAGATTTATTTGGCTCACCTCCTCTCTTGGTTAATGGAACCATATTAACTTTGGAGCATGTTATGCGAAGGCTTGAAATTATTGAAAATAAGGTTACTACTGTAGAATTAATTGAAAATTTGGATAAAAAGATCCACAGCCGAATCTCTCAATATGGATCTAAAGTAGGAGTTACTTTGAAAGATATTAAAGAAAAGGAACCCATAGTTAATGAGAAAATAAATCACGATTCCGTTAGGATCGATAAACTTGAGAATATTATTACCAACTTGGGAACCGCTTTTTCTTCCATTAAGAATACTCCAAGTTCTTCCACTAAAGTTGCCAAGCTTATGTATGTTCCTAAAAATAAGGGTGAATCCTCCAGTAAGGATGCGGATCTCAAATCTATATGTATTGATCCTAATCTTTTTGCTATCATTAAGGAACCATTTGTTACAAATGAATTTTTAGATCTTGTGCCTAAAAGCTTTATAATTAATAAAAATAAATAAATCCCTAAAGATGGTAGATTCCTAATTGAAGAATTGCCTACCAAAGATGGCAATACCTAGATCTATTCTTGCTTGTTATGCCTAGCTAGGGGCATTAAACGATAGCGCTTGTTGGGAGGCAACCCAATTTTATTTTTATTCCTTGCTTTTTGCTCCTGTTTAGTAATAAATAAATTATTTAGCCTCTGTTTTGGTTGTGGTTTTATGTTTAATTAGTGTTTTTGCCAAGTAGAACCGTTGGGAAGACTTGGGGAAAGTCTTGTTGAACTTGTTGTAAAAAACAGAAACTTTAGCGCTCACGAGAACTGCTTCCATTTTTATTTGGTGAGTGATATTTAGTTAATTCTTTTTGAAGATGATTAATAGATAAATTCCTCACGTCCAGAAATTTATTTTAGAATTTTTGGGGTTCCAGATCTTGCGCTAGTTACAGATTACTACAGACTGTTCTGTTTTTGACAGATTCTGTTTTGCGTGTGTTGTTTGCTTATTTTCATGAATCTATGGCTAGTAAATTAGTTTATAAACCATAGAGAAGTTGGAATAAAGTAGGTATAACACCCATATAAATAAATAATGAGTTCATTACAGTACCTTGAAGTGGTCTTTTGTTTTCTTTCGCTAACGGAGCTCATGAGTTTTCTACTTTAAGTTTTGTGTTGTGAAGTTTTCAAGTTTTGGGTAAAGATTTGATGGATTATGGAATAAGGAGTGGCAAGGGCCTAAGCTTGGGAATTCCCATGGCACCCCCAAGATAATCTAAGGACACCTAAATTCCAAAGCTTGGGGATGCCCCGGAAGTCATCCCCTCTTTCGTCTAATTCTATCGGTAACTTTACTTGGAGCTATATTTTTATTTACCACATGATATGTGTTTTACGTGGACCGTCTTGTATGATTTGAGTCTTTGCTTGTTAGTTTACCACAATCATCCTTGCTGTACACACCTTTTGAGAGAGCCATACATGATTTGGAATTTGTTAGAATACTCTATGTGCTTCGCTTATATCTTTTGAGTTATATAATTTTGCTCTAGTGCTTCACTTATATCTTTTAGAGCACGGTGGTGGATTTGTTTTATAGAAAATATTGATCTCTCATGCTTCACTTAGATTATTTTCAGAGTCTTAATAGCATGGTAATTTGCTTAAAATCCTAATATGCTTGGTATGCAAGATTAATAATAAAAATTCTCTTACGAGTGTCTTGAATACTATGATAAGTTTGATACTTGATATTTGTTTTGAGACATGGAGATGGTGATATTAAAGTCATTCTAGTTGAGTATTTATGAATTTGATAAATACTTGTGTTGATGCTTGTGATTCCCGTAGCATGCACGTATGGTGAACCATTATGTGATGAAGTCGGAGCATGATTTATTTATTGATTGTCTTCCTTATGAGTGGTGGTCGGGGATGAGCGATGGTTTTTTCCTACCAATCTATCCCCCTAGGAGCATGCGTGTAATACTTTGCTTCGGTAACTTGTAGATTTTTGCAATAAGTATATGAGTTCTCTATGACTAATGTTGAGTCCATGGATTATACGCACTCTCACCCTTCCACCTTTGCTAGCCTCTCTAATACGGCGCACCTTTCGCCGGTATCTTACACCCACCATACACCTTCCTCAAAACAGCCACCATACCTACCTATTATGGCATTTCCATAGCCATTCCGAGATATATTGCCATGCAACTTTCCACCGTTCCGTTTATGACACACTCCATCATTGTCATATTGCTTAGCATGATCATGTAGTTGACATAGTATTTGTGGCAAAGCCACCGTTCATAATTCTTTCATACTTGTCACTCATGAATCATTGCATATCCCGGTACACCGCAGGAGGCATTCATATATAGTCATATCTTGTTCTAAGTATCGAGTTGTAATTATTAAGTTGTAAGAAAAATAAAAGTGTGATGATCATCATTATTAGAGCATTGTCCCAAGTGAGGAAAGGATGATGGAGACTATGATTCCTCCACAAGTTGGGATGAGACTACAGACGAAAAATAAAAAAAGGAGAAAGAAAAGAGGCCATAAAACAAGAGAAAAGGCCCAAATAAAAAAAGAAAAAAGAGAGAAAAAGAGAGAAGGGACAATGTTACTATCCTTTTACCACACTTGTGCTTCAAAGTAGCACCATGATCTTCATAGTAGAGAGTCTCTCATGTTATCACTTTCATATACTAGTGGGAATTTTTCATTATAGAACTTGGCTTGTATATTCCAATGATGGGCTTCCTCAAAATTGCCCTAGGTCTTCATCAGCAAGCAAGTTGGATGCACACCCACTTAGTTTCTTTTTGAGCTTTCATATACTTGTAGCTCTAGTGCATCCGTTGCATGGCAATCCCTACTCACTCACATTGATATCTATTGACGGGCATCTCCATAGCCCGTTGATACGCCTAGTTGATGTGAGACTATCTTCTCCCTTTTTGTCTTCTCCAGAACCACCACTCTATTCCACCTATAGTGCTATATCCATGGCTCACGCTCATGTATTGCGTGAAGATTGAAAAAGTTTTGAGAATGTCAAATGTATGAAACAATTTCTTGGCTTGTCATCGAGGATGTGCATGATTTAAATATTTTGTGTGGTGAATATAGAGCATAGCCAGACTATATGATTTTGTAGGGATAACTTTCTTTAGCCATGTTATTTTGAGAAGACATAATTGCTTTGTTATTATGCTTGAAGTATTATTATTTTTAAGTCAATATAAACTTTTGTCTTGAATCTTTCTAATCTGAATATTCACACCACATTAAGAAGATTTGCGTTGAAATTATGCCAAGTAGCACTCCGCATCAAAAATTCTCTTTTTATCATTTAACTGCTCGAGGACGAGCAGGAATCAAGCTTGGGGATGCCTCATACGTCTCCAATGTATCTATAATTTTTTATTGCTCCATGCTATATTATCTACTGTTTTGGACATTATTGGGCTTTATTATGCACTTTTATATTATTTTTGGGACTAACCTATTAACCGGAGGCCCAGCCCAGAATTGCTGTTTTTTGCCTGTTTTAGGGTTTCGAAGAAAAGGAATATCAAACGGAGTCCAAACAGAATGAAACCTTCGGTAATGTGATTCTCTCACCGAATACAACTCGGGAGACTTGGACCCTACGTCAAGGCACGTAACAGGAGGCCACGAGGTAGGGGGCGCGCCCTACCCTACCAGGTGCGCCCCCACCCTCATGGGCCCCCTGTTGCTCCACCGACGTACTTCTTCCTTCTATATATATCCACGTACCCCCAAACGATCAGATACGGAGCCAAAACCCTAATTCCACTGCCGTTACTTTCTGTATCCACGAGATCCCATCTTGGGGCCTGTTCCGGAGCTCCGCGAAGGGGGCATCGATCACGGAGGGCTTCTAGATCAACACCATAGCCTCTTCGATGAAGTGTGAGTAGCTTACTTAAGACCTACGGGTCCATGGTTAGTAGCTAGATGGCTTCTTCTCTCTTTTTGGATCTCAATACAATGTTCTCCCCCTCTCCTGTGGAGATCTATTCGATGTAATCTTCTTTTTGCGATGTGTTTGTTGAGACCGATGAATTGTGGGTTTATGATCAAGTCTATCTATGAATATTATTTGAATCTTCTCTAAATTCTTTTATGTATGATTGGTTATCTTTGCAAGTCTCTTCGAATTATCAGTTTGGTTTGGCCTACTAGATTGATCTTTCTTGCAATGGGAGAAGTGCTTAGCTTTGGGTTCAATCTTGCGGTGCCCTTTCCCGGTCACAGTAAGGGTAGCAAGGCATGTATTGTATTATTGCCATCGAGGATAACAAGATGGGGTTTTCTTCATATTGCATGAGTCTATCCCTCTACATCATGTCATCTTGCTTAAGGTGTTACTCTGTTTTAACTTAATACTCTAGATGCATGCTGGATAGCGGTCATTGAGTGGAGTAATAGTAGTAGATGCATGCTGGATAGCGGTCGATGAGTGGACTAATAGTAGTAGATGCATGTAGGGGTCGGTCTACTTGTCTCGGACGTGATGCCTATATACATGATCATACCTAGATATTCTCATAACTATGCTCAATTCTGTCAATTGCTCAACAGTAATTTGTTCACCCACCGTAGAATACTTATGCTCTCGAGAGAAGCCACTAGTGAAACATATGGCCCCCGGGTCTATCTTTATCATATTATTCTCCTACTACTTAGTTATTTACTTTGCTATTTACTTTGCCTTTATTTTACTTTGCATCTTTATCATAAAAATACCAAAAATATTATCTTATCATATCTATCAGATCTCACTCTCGTAAGTGGCCCTATAGGGATTGACAACCCCTATTTGTGTTGGTTGCGAGGATTTATTTGTTTTGTGCCGGTACAAGGGACTCGCGCATAGCCTCCTACTGGATTGATACCTTGGTTCTCAAAAACTGAGGGAAATACTTACGCTACTTTGCTGCATCATCCCTTCCTCTTCGGGGAAAACCAACGCAGTGCTAAAAGAAGTAGTAGTTGAAAAATGGCAATGTTACTAGATCAACAAATGCAATCTTTCTAGTTTGACAAATGGCAACATACTGAATATGACAGATGCAAATCTTACCCAATTGTTTCTACGTGGTTGCACACGGGTCATCCAAAAAAACTGTTTGCGTTGAAGGGATGCACAAATCCTATGCTGCAAATTTTACCTTGACTTAAGGGGGAAGACCATAGCTCTAAATTTTGCATACATGTGTTCTATCTAAAACATTTGCGATCAAGAGCTGCACAAATCCTGCTCGGCACATTTTCCGTTGTCTTCCTGGGGAAGCTGTCGGTTTTCATAGGGGTATTCTAACTAAAACATTTGCGATGAGTGTTCTATATTTAAAAACCATTGATGTTATTTCCAAATGAAAATCGTTTGATAAGTCTGTACATTAAGAGAGAAAAATGCAAGTTCTTCCAAACCATATCTTTCATTCAGTCACACTTCGAATTTATATTCATATGGTCGAGAATTCGAGATACAATATTAAACCCCAAAAACTATTTTCGGCGGCGGCAGAGGCGGCGTGCCATGGCGTCATTGTCATCCTCAAGGACGCCGTTGTTGAAGTCCTCAAGGCAGCACATAATGTTCTTTACTTATTCAAACATCATGTCGTCGCGCGATCGACGGGTGGGGCGCGCGAGGACGACAATAGGCGCCACTGAGAGGTAGCGGTCGACGGCGGCGTCCCATGCCGCTGAGGGGGGCGCGCGCACGGGCAGGGGCGCGGTGGGTGCACCCAAACGCATGGGGACCGGCGCCGCTGTGGGTGGGGGGCGCACGGGCACAAGCGTGGTGGGTGCACCCAAACGCACGGGGACCGGCGTCGCAGTGGGTGGAGGGGCGTGCATGGGCACGGGCACGGGCGCTGGCGCTAGCATGTACATGAGCTCGCACGCTTCCCGGTGAGCCTGCGTGGCGTACAGCTCGCATGCTTCCCAGTGAGCCTGCGCATTGGAGTACAGCTCGCACGCCTCCCATTTAGTCAAGAACCTGTCCGCTCGGCACCTCCTAGGCATTAAAATAGTGAGCCGTGATGTCACGTGAATGGTTAACAGAACACACACGGTTTAAATAATACAAAATGTTTGAGATGTTAAAGTGGTAGCTATTTGTTTCAAAATGCCTTTGTTTTCTGTTATTCGAGTGCGCCTTCTCTTAAAATGGACATGAAAAATACCACAGCATGTCGAGTGCCATTCCATGATAGCATGCCAAGTTTCATGATTTTCAGACGAGTTTTGAATTTACTAGAATTTAAAAACAAAGTATCTCAATGTTTTGCCGGCAATCAACAGGGCCTCAGTGTTTCAAATTCATTCCCATTTCTTTCATGGGACCTAAGCATGCACCCAAGGACAAAGATTTGATTTTCAACCAAATTATATGAACTAGAGCATGTGCATGTAGTTCAAATTTGAATTATGCATGTAAAATGCCTAGAAAACCCAGTTAATGTGTAAAAATGTCCAAACGAACCCTGAAAATTTACTAAAATTAACACAACACTCCTGTTGGTCTATGTTGACACTAGAGAAAAAATTGAAATCAATAAGAGGCAACGGATATCGTTCGTCCCCAAAGGTGAAACGTTCCCAACCGAAACCATCAGGCTTGTTGTGAGAATCTTATACCCAAACCTGCCCCAAATGGGACAATTTTTTTACCATGGCATGTTGGTGCCGCTCCATGATAGCATGCCAAGTTTCATGAATTTCAGACGAGTTTTGGATTTACTTGAATTTAAAAACCAGGTATCACAATGTTTGCGGCCAAGTGACGCTGGCAGGGTGTTTGACATTCATTCCCATTTCTTGCATGGGTCCTAAGCATGCAACCAAGGACACATATTGGAATTTTCAACCAATTTATATGCATTAGAGCATATGCCTATAGTTCAGATTTGAATTATGCACATAAATGCATAGAAAATTCAGTTAATGTATAAAAATGTCCAAACGAGCCCTGAAAAAATCCTAAAATTAACACAACACTCATGTTGTTCTATGTTGGCAATAGAAAAAAATTGAAATCAAGAAGAGGCAACGGATATCATTTCGTCCAGAAAGGTGAAACGTTCCCTACCGTAACCATGAGGCTTGTTGTGAGAAGCTGTGGTTTGTGAGAAGCTTATATACCCCAACCTGCCCCAAATGGGACAATATTATTACCACTACATGTTGATGCCATTCCATGATAGCATGTCAATTTCATAAATTTCAGACACATTTTCGATTTACTAGAATTTAAAAACCTTGTATCTCAATGTTAGCGGCTGAGCGGCGGTGGCAAGGTGTTTGACATTCAATCTCATTTCTTGCATGGGACTTAAGCATGTAACCAAGGACACACATTACAATTTTTAACCAATTTATATGCACTAGAGCATGTGCATGTAGTTCAAATTTGAATTATGCACATGAATGCATAGAAAACTCAGTTAATGTATAAAAATGTCCAAGCGAACCCGAAAAATCCAAAAAGATGACACGACACTCATGTTGTTCTATGTTGACACGAGAAAAAATTTGAAAGTAAGAAGAGCCAACAGATATCGTTTCATCCCCCAAGGTGGCACGTTCCCCACTGAAACCACGAGGCTTGTTGTGAGAGAAGCTCTTCTTTGCGAGAAGCTTATACCCAAACCTACCCCAAATGGGACAATATTTTTACCACGGCATGTCGATGCCGTTGCATGATATCATGTCAAGTGTCATGAATTTCAGACGAGTTTTCAATTTACTAGAATTTTAAAACCATGTATCTTAGTGTTAGTGGACGAGCGATACTCTCAAGGTGTTTGACATTCATTCTCATTTCTTGCATGTGACCTAAGCTTGCAACAAAGGACACACATTTGATTTTGCAGCCCGTTTTTATGGACTAGAGCATGTGCATGTAGTTCAATTTTGAACTATGCACATAAATGCCTAGAAAACTCAGTTCATGTATGAAAATGTCCAAACAATCCCCGAAATTCATCCCCATTCCTTGTATGGGACATAAGCATAAACCCATGGACACATATATGATTTTACAACCCATGTTGCACTGAAGCATGTGCATGTAGTTTAATTTTGAATTGTGCACCTGAAATGGATAGAAAACCAATTTAATGTATGAACGAACCCTAAATAATTCCAATTCTTTTACGACACGCATATAGTTGCATGTTCACTACAGATAAATGTTCTTGCAATTCAAACTCTGTCCATTACCGTTGTGACCCCATTATGTAATTCAAACCAAGATGAAAAATCATGTAGATCCCACACAGTTTATTATCACCAACCATGTGATATGCAGTACAAAATATCCTGGAGCATTGTGTGATGACTTTGCGCGCTAGTTTTTTGATTCAAAATTTTCGGCTTCCATGGAAATATCTACCTCCCCGCCCCCCCCCCTTACCAAAAGCCACATTTCCCCTGTTTCCGCCTTCCTTTCTAAGTTGAATCCTTCACTGCTTTCTTTGAGCGCCGCCTCCTCGCCGGCGACCCTCGTTCACACTGCACGGCCTCGCCTATCCAGGCAGATAATCCACACCCGAACATCGGCACGGCACCTTCCACCCAAATCACCAACCCCTCCACCAAATAAGCGCCGCCCTAAGCCATGGTGCATGAAGTATAGCCAGGATCTCAAGGAGAATTTGGCAGTGGAGAAGCAAATTGTGGCCGCACGCGCGGATGAGATCGCGATGGCTGCCATTCGTGCCGACCCCAGATCTCGGTGGAGCTCCTCGCCGTCGAGGCCACCATCAATGCCTCGCGTGCTGATGCTGCGACGCGGTTGGCTGCTTGAAATGATAGTTCGTGGTGTTTTCTCAAGGCCACCCTCGGTGCCTTCAACAAAGAGTACGAGGTGTTTTCTCAGCATGCACGTGCTTACCTCATCTCGAGAGCCAGTAGGTTGGTGCCCGGAGCGGCTCAGGCAACTCACCACTACAATGAGGACACCCACGATGCGGAGGCCTCGCCCTCTTCCATGTCTAAGGAGCCAATCGTCATCGATATCTCCAACAATGAGGAGTAGCTTGTCTTATTAGCTCACTATAATGACCCATGTTCAGTTTGCTAGCTACTGCCTTTCCGTAACAAATTCTAGTGAATTGTAATATCTACTTTTACCATGCAATTTGTTGCTCTAGTGTATATGTTCTATATGTTGTGCAATGTGGTGCTCACTTATTAACTGTTGGTTAATTAGTTGCCGTGTTTAGTTAAATGTTTGGTTCAATTCAACAAATGTGATGTTCAATTCTTCACGGTGCAATTTTGTATTGTCTTCCATGTGAGAAATAAATCGAATTTTTCTTTACAAAATACATAAGAAACAAATACAATTGCTACATTTCCAAGTTGTCAAGCATGCTTTGTTTGGTTAACTGTCTGATCTTCTAGTATGTTATACATTCTGCAATGTGGTGCTCAGTTAACGTTTGGTTCATTTGTTTTGGTGTTGAGTTAACTGTGTAGTTCAATTCTGCAATGTGATGTTCAATTGTTGTGGGTGCATTCTATTATTGTATACCGTGTGAGAAATAAATCGAATTTGGTTGTATTAAATACATGAGAAACAAACACAATTGCTATATTTTCAAGTTGTTAAGCATGCTTGGTTTGGTTAACTGTCTGATCTTCTATTATGAGTATGTTATATTGTGCAACGTGGTGCTCAGTTAACGTTTGGTTCATTTGTTGTGGTGTTTTGTTAACTGCTTGGTTCAATTCTACAATGCGATGTTCAATTGTTGTGGGTGCATTATGTTATTGTATTCCATGTGAGAAATAAATCGAATTTGGCTATACTAAATACATGAGAAACAAATACAATTGCTATATTTCCGAGTTGTAAGCATGCTTGGTTTGGTTAACTGTCTGATCTTCTATTATAAGTATGTTATATTGTGCAATGTGGTGCTGAGTTAATGTTTGGTTCATTTGTTGTGGTGTTTAGTTAACTGCTTGGTTCAATTCTGCAATCCGATGTCCAATTGTCATGGGTAGAATTTTGTATTGTTGTGCACGTGAGGAATAAATCGAATTTGGCTGCACTTAATACATGAGAAACATATACAAGTGCTATATTTCCTAGTTCTTAATCATGCTTGGTTTGGATAAATGGGTTTTCCATGTGGCTTGAATTAATATGATGAATCTGCAGTGTGCTTATTTTTCACCAACATATTTTACTGATAGCATGCGAACCCTTACTTAACCTGATGACTAACTACCTTATATGTGTTGCAAGGAAACAATGGGAAGTACCGAGGTTTACAATCGAGGTTAGCATGTGCCTGGTTCGTTGTCTACTAGTACATTATTGTGCAACTGCAGGAACCATTCTAATATTTAGGTTTTTAACAATTTGGTCTTGCACATGTAGGTCCTGCTGTCAGAGGTTTTGACCCACTGTTCGACCCTTTTTCCATATGGGGAAATG
Organism: Triticum urartu; assembly: GCF_003073215.2. Taxonomy (NCBI): domain Eukaryota; kingdom Viridiplantae; phylum Streptophyta; class Magnoliopsida; order Poales; family Poaceae; genus Triticum; species Triticum urartu. The sequence goes on from NC_053027.1 coordinate 266,360,008, forward strand.
ACTTGTGAATGAATATCAATGAAGCCAAGAAGCTCAGAAAGATTTTTAGGATAAATAAATTAGTGACAAAAAATAACAAGATCTTTGTCTGCACAATGAAGAAGACATCAGTCAACTATAAGATGGTACTAACTATTATACCTTGCCTTTTTTATTCCTTTGCCCCATTTCCAATATAGAGAAGATATTTATGCACATCCTTGTTTTCAGGCCTTTCCAAAGTATTTCAGTGATGATTACCTCTCAAACCACCTCTATGGTCATGAGGCGAGGAAGGTTTTCATACACACCCACGGTTCAATATTCATGTGTTCCTGTAGAGGACGAAGGATGGACAGTCAATCATCCACAAGCACTGGCCTAAAGTCGCAAAGACCTTCAACATGAATGAAGGCTCAATATTCGCTTTCCGCTTTAGCATTTTTCCAGATGAGATGCATCTTTCTATGTACCGTCTATGATGCTAATTTCGAAAGGTTCTAGATGTTGCATGTGAAACTTGGTGCTGGTGCAGTTGTGTAATGGGGTAGCTGAGTGTTGAAGTTATATCATATTGTACTCTGATGTATTTCAATTATGAAATCCTACTTCCTTAATATGGAAATAAAACATATTATGTGCTTAATATGAATGTCAATTAGATTAATAAATGGATTATTAATAATAGGGCAATTAGCCTGCTAATTAGGTTTTTCTATTGCAAACGATTATTCAGAAAACACCATGGGCAATGACGTCCTGCAACATACACAGTTTCTAGGAATAAACCGTGTTGGATCAATGAAAAATCACACACGACATTCTCTTGAAAACTGTTCGTGTTAGGTCACCTTGCGCAAACGTTTATCACATAAAAATTGTGTGTGATGGACAGCCTTTGCCACACAGTTTCTTCTACGCACCATGTGTGATGCATTCAATAATATCACCTGGAAGGTCCTGCTAGTATTTGGTGGCAGAACTATGAGGCTATGCTTCCAGCTGGCCAGATACCCACCTGGAGAGATTTCACTAAGGCTTTTCGCGAGCATCACATCCCTCTGGCTCTCATTAACCGCAAGAGAGAAGAGTTCTATAGTTTCACCCAGGATAAGATGGTTGTTGATGCTTACAGTAGAGAGTTTGAGAACCTTGTCCGCTATGCTACAGAAGAGGTATCCACGGATGCCAAGAAGCAGGCTAGGTTCCGGAAGGGTCTCAACCCCAAGTTGCGTCGTGATCTCCACTTGCATCATTGCAATACATTCCAGGCTCTTGTGAACAAGGCCATTAATGCAGAGACATCTCAACTCACTTACGAGGAGTCTCGTAAGCACAACCGTGGTTTGGGTTCTTCCTCTGGTTCTACTTCGCAGAAGCGCCGGATTTGGGTTCCGAACTCCGCTCTTCCACCCGGTTATTCACCGAGGCCCTCTTATGTGGCGCCTCACCCAGTTCAGTTACATGCTCCAACCAGGCCTATTGGTAGACCGCTTGTCAAAGCGGGTCCACGTCCTACTTTAGGGACTTGTTTTACATGCGGAGAGCCAGGACACTATGCACGTGACTGCTCTGAAACCAACTATGCTCCACCCCAGCCTGAGAAGTCTGTTAGCCATGGTAAGCCATCACGCAAGATGATCAGTGTCAAGTCAGCTCCCACTGAACGTGGATGTGTGCATCACGTCTCAGCTAAAGACGCTCATGATGATCCAGATGTCGTTCTTGGTACACTCCTTGTCAACTGTCATCCATCTTTGGTTCTGTTCGATACCGGAGCATCTCACTCCTTCATCTCTGAAGGCTATGCTCATTTGCACGACATGTCATTTTGTGATATGCCAACTCCACTTGAAATCCAAACTCCAGGGTCTAGATGGCAAACTACCAGAATAAGCCATGGTAATGAAATCCTTGTTGACAGACTTGTATTCCTTGCATCACTTATAGCCCTCAAGTCTACAGATATTAACATCATCTTGGGTATGGACTAGATGAAAGCTCATCATGCCAAGGTTGATTGTTACACCAGGTTTGTTCAGCTTACACACCCATCTGGCAAGATAGTCACTGTCTCCACTAGAATTGCAAAGCGTCAGCTCTATTCTCTTAATGCCAACCCTCTTCCAGACCTTGAAGATGTCCCGGTAGTCCGTGACTTTCCGGATGTCTTTCCAGAGGAACTGCCAGGTATTCCACCTGACAGAGATGTAGAGTTTGTCATAGATCTTATCCCAGGAACCGCCCCAATCTCTAGGAGACCTTACAAGATGGCACCCTTAGAACTAGCTGAGCTTAAGAAACAAATCGATGAATCCTTGCAAAAGGGTTTCATCCGTCCTAGTTATTCTCCCTGGTCTTGCGCCGTCCTCTTCGTCAAGAAGAAGGATGGTACGAACCTAATGGTTGTAGATTATCGTCCCGTTAATTTGGTCACGATAAAGAACAAGTATCCGCTTCCCAGGATCAATGACCTGTATGATCAGCTCGCTGGATCCTCAGTCTTTTCAAAGATGGATTTGAGGTTAGGCTACCACCAAATCAAGATTAGAAATGGGGACATTCCTAAGATGGCATTCGTCAATCGTTATGGTCAGTACGAGTACACCATCATGTCCTTTGGTCTAACCAATGCTCCAGCTACATTCTCTCGCTTGATGAACTCGATTTTCATGGAGTACTTAGATAAGTTCGTCGTGGTTTACCTCGATGATATTCTTATTTACTTGAAGAACGAGGAAGAGCATGCCGAACATCTTAGATTTGTGTTAGAGAAACTCAGAGAGCACCGCCTTTATGCCAAGTTCTCCAAGTGCGAATTTTGGTTGCCAGAAGTGACCTATCTCGGCCACGTGATCTCTGGTAAGGGCATTGCTGTCAATCCTGAGAGAGTTCAGGCCATTCTTGATTGGACTCTTCCTGAAACGGTTAAGCAAGTTAGGAGTTTCCTCGGCCTAGCCAGTTACTGTCGACGCTTTGTTGAAAACATCTCCAAAGTGGCCAAACCTCTCACGGAACTCTCAAGAAAGATAAAAAGTTTGAGTGGTCCCCACAGTGTGAGCACAGTTTTCAGGAACTAAAAAGACGCCTGACTTCTGCTCCCATACTTGTGCCACCGGATTTCACTAAAGACTTTGTTATCTACTGCGACGCCTCACGACAGGGACTAGGTTGCATTCTTATGCAAGATCGCCATGTGATTGCCTATGCATCTCGACAGTTGCATCCACATGAGGAAAATTATCCTACACATGATCTAGAGCTTGCAGCCGTAGTCTATGCACTTAAGACCTGGTGACATTACCTTCTTGGTAAGCGTTGCGAGATTTACGTCGATCACCAGAGTCTCAAGTATATCTTCACCCAACCAGATTTGAACCTTAGGCAAAGACGTTGGTTGGAGTTGATCTCAGATTACGACTTAGGAATTACCTACACCTAGGCAAGGGGAATGTCATGGCTGATGCGCTAAGTCGTAAGTCCTATTGCAACAATCTCATGTTGCAGCAGGGCCAACCACTTCTCCATGAGGAATTATGTAAGCTCAACCTTCACATTGCTCCTCACGGATTCCTTTCTACCTTGGTGGCGAAACCTACTCTTGTGGATCATATCATAGAAGGCCAGAAGCATGATAAGGGGATTACCCGGATCAAGAGAAACATTGCCAAGGGCATTGCTGGTAGTTTCTCTATAGATGATCGAGGTGTTGTTTTCTTCAGGAATTGCCTGGTGGTCCCCAAGAAGCAGCATCTTTGGCAACTAATCCTTAAGGAGGCACATGAATCTCCTCTCACGATTCATCCTGGTAGTACCAAAATGTATCAAGACCTACGCCAGAGGTTCTAGTGGACTAGGATGAAAATAGAAATTGCTGAGTTCATTGCTAACTGTGACGTTTGTCGTTGCGTTAAGGCAGAACATCAAAGGCCTGCTGGCACCTTTCAACCTATAGCTATTCCTGAGTGGAAATGGGATAAATTTGGTATGGACTTCATCACCGGCTTTCCCAGGACCAAGAAAGGGAATAATGTGATCTTCGTAGTCATTGATCGTTTTTCCAAAGTGGCTCACTTCCTACCTGTTCGAGAGAGTATCACTGCTAGTCAGCTCGCTGACTTATATATTTCTCGAATAGTGTCACTTCATGGTGTTCCACTAGAGATCAATTCACACCGTGGTAGTCTTTTCACTTCTCATTTCTGGGAGAGTTTCCAAACTGCCATGGGCACCCATCTTTCCTTCAGTACCACTTTCCACCCTCAATCAAGTGGTCAGGTGGAAAGGGTCAACCAAATTCTCAAAGACATGCTTAGAGCTTGTGTTATCTCATTCGGTATGGATTGGGAGAAGTGTCTTCCCTTCGCCGAGTTTGCTTATAACAATAGCTACCAATCCAGCCTCAAGAAAGCTCCTTTTGAGGTTCTGTATGGACGAAGATGTCGAACACCTTTGAACTAGTCAGAAACCGGTGAAAGACAATTCTTTGGACCGGATATGATCCAGGAGGCAGAACAGCAAGTTTGCATCATTCATGGGAATTTGAAAACAGCTCAATCTCGTCAAAAGAGCCAGTATGACCGTCGTCATAAGGAAGTGGCTTATGAAGTTGGCGACAAAGCTTACCTTCGGGTTACCCCTTTGAAGGGTACCCATCGTTTTGATATCAAGGGAAAGTTGGCTCCTCGTTATATTGGTCCCTTTCTCATTCTCGCTAAACGAGGAAAGGTTGCCTACCAGTTGGAACTACCCCCACATCTTTCTCGATTTCATGATGTCTTCCATGTCTCTCAACTCAGGCCTTGCATCTCGGATCCCATCCATGGAATGGACCACGAAACGCTTGATCTCCCAGATAACCTTACTTATCGAGAGTACCCCGTCCGCATTCTTGATCAAGCAGAGCGTGTCACTCGACGTCATAACATCATGTTTCTCTAGGTTCAGTGGTCTCATCATTCCAAGAGAGAAGCTCCTTGGGAGCGAGAAGATCGTCTTCGACTTCAGTACCCCACTTTCTTTCCGCCAACTCCTGAATCTCGGGATGAGATTCTTCTGAGTGGGGGCGAGTTTTCATATCCCTAGTTCTGGTATGACCTAGGCTAGCCTTCATGTTTGCATCATGTTTAAATTTCATTGAAATTTAAAATGGGGATTTGTGAAACCCTCAGAAATCATTTCCGGAAATGACCCAGATAAAAATTGCTCCAAAAAGGTCCAAGAAAATGTTCATGTTGCTCTCTGAAAATATTGGACAGAGATAAAAATCAAACCAATATTTTCATGAGCTCATAAATATTTATTTCGCCATTTGAAATTAAAGCAATAATTATTTGCATTGGATATATATATATGATATATTTATTTATATATGTCCAATAATTCTGATTTTTATGTGAGGGGCTCTGGAATATTTCAACTAGCTCCTACAATAAATTTCAGAAGAAAATAAGTTGATTTAGTATTTTACTAAATCAGGAAACAAATTACAGAAATAGAAAACAACAACAAAAAGGAAAAAGCCTACATGTGCTTACCTGTGGCCTAGCACTGTGCAGCCGGCCCGGCCCAGCGGCCCAGCAGGCTGGCCCAGCCGACTGGCACTGCTAGTCGTCCCCTTCCTCGCGCCAGGAGGACAGGGGCACGCGCCCGGCGCGCGCGGCCATGCGCCCGGCCACCTCCTGCCTGGCTGTCTCTCCCCTTGTCGCCTGGATTCCCCGCACGACGCCACGCGCCGCCCCGCACCTCTCCCACACTCTCTCGTTCCTTCCCCTCCTCTCCCTCGCTCGCTCTCACCGCGCCCGAGCGCTGCCGTCGCCGCAGCTCGTCGCTGTCGTAGCTACCGCCTCCCCCTCACTCTCTCTCTGTGTCTGCAAGCTCCGCCACGTCTCCGCCTACCTCTCCGTCGAGCCACGCGCCTCGGGAGGCCCTGGAGTGCCTCCATCGCTGTCGTCTTCATCTCCGGCCACCGTGGATCCCCATCGCCACAACGTCGACCTCAGCGCATCCCCGAGCTCGCCAACCCCTCCGTTCGATCCGCTGTGAGCTTCTGCGTCGATCCCCCCTCTCTCATGGCTCCTTTCCTCCCGCTAACACCGTTGCCGTCGCGGCCGAGAGCTCGGCTCCGCCGTTCATGTCACCGCCGTGGCCACTGTCACCCAGGGCCGCGACCGAGCACACCACCGTGCTCAGTGCAACGCCAGGAGGCCGTCGAGGCACTCCGCATCCCCTGCCGTGCCCCATAGCTAGATTCCACCCGAACCCATGCTCCGGCCGCTGCCTCGAGCTCGATTCCGGTGAGCTCCGGTCGTCCCTGCCTCTCCCACTTGCCCCAGAAGACACAGACGAGCTCTGGCTCCTCGCCCGTGGCCTCCGCCGTCCAAATGGTCGCCGGAAGGCGAATCCCATGCCCTCCGCCGCGTTCTGCCTCGCCGGTGGCTAAACGCCGGCGGGATTGACTGGGTTTTGACCCCGCTGACCAGGAGGTTTGACCACCCGTGGTCGCTGACATGTGGGGCCCATCCCTGTTAATTTTAGTTTAGGATTAGTTTAGTAACTAACTAACCCTGTTAACTAACTGTGACACTGACATGTGGACCCCACACGTCAGGTTTGACCTAGTCAGCCCCATTGACTCGCTTACGTCATGCTGACATAGTGCTGACGCAATATATCATTTTCTGGTTTCAAAATAAATCAGGAAATTCCAGAAAATGTTATAAACTTCAAAATTCATAGAAATTCAACCGTAGCTCAAATTGAAATAATTTATATATGAAAAATTATCAGAAAAATTCAATCTATCCATATGTACCATTTTCATGCATGACAAACCAACCTATACATGATGTATATATGAAAACACACTTATGTCATATTTAAGAGCTTAATTTGGAGTTGTATTTGAACCCTTGGTTCAAATGGACTTCAACCAAATAAATGCTAGATGCATTAACTCAAACAACATCACATCTTCATGCCATGTTCATGCATCATATTGTTGCATATGCTTGTGTATTGATTTCCGACACCGTTCTAGACTACCTGTCAGAGGAGCAGTGCCCCCCTGTTGATCTACCAAGCAAGCAAACCCCCTTGTTCATTCCGATACAATCCTACTCTCTCGCTCCTACTCTAATTTCTTGCATTGGGACAACAACGATTAAACTGCTACTTTATGCTGTGGTTGTTGAACCCATTCATCTACATGACCTGTCATTGCCATAGTAAATAGTTAAAACCCACTAGCATGTGTAGGAGTTGTTTGAGCCATGTTGTGTTCCTACCATGATTTGCCTGCTATCGCTTAGATATGTCAGGTCTGATTCATTGGGAATGAATTGGAGTACAGTGCTATGTTCTGATGTTGAGAGTTAAGCGTGTGAACACGATTTGGTAAAGGTAGCGGTGAGAGGCCATGTAGGAGTACATGGTGGGTTGTCTCACTGGAACCGTCCCTAAGAACTGAGTTCTGTGTATGTTGTCCAAGGACTAGCTACTACCACACATTGGGTTCCGGTAACTCGACCCCTCTCAACTTATTAGCCAACTTGATCTCTGTCCAGGAGTTGCAAATAGTTTCTGGTGTTTGTAGGTAGTGCTATTTTTCTACCGAGTGGCACCCGGTAGGGTGGACTTGGGACAGACTAGGCACACGTGGCCCGGTGTACCGAGTGGCACCCGGATGGTGGGCTCGGGAACCCTGTACACATTGTTTGGGGCCGTGAGCGAAACCCCGGCCGGATCTCCTTGCGGATGGAACCCGAATAGGTGATAAAGTAGGACTAGAGTCTTGTGTGGTTAGTCAGGTCGTGGCCGACACCCTCGCCAGGCTTCCGCTTGAAGGTTGCCGAGATAATGACGTGTGTATGATGATAAGTGGTGAGAGCGTGTGCGAAGAAGTACACCCCTGTAGGGTTTTCATGATCTATTCGAATAGCCGTGTCCTCGGTTATGGACTTCTTGGATGCTTACGTGGTACATAGACAACTTAAAGTGGATACTCTAAAATGCTCAAGACAAGTGTGAGTGCTATGGATGGCCTTCTCATAAGGAGATTAGGATGAATCCATAGTAGTGTATTGATGTGGTGATTAGTGGACTCGTGTGTGCTGCCTCACCTCTTAGAACGGGTTGGCCATTGAGTCAAAGCTGGCTTGCTGCAACTAAACCCCACATTACCTTCTTGATACAAATGCATGTATGATAGGATCTGATGTAAGTCTTGCTGAGTACCTTTGTACTCACGTTTGCTTTATTTATGTTTTGCAGGTGAGACATCTGTCTCACTAGTAGTACCGCTTGGACTTCGACGAGTAGCTTGTTACCTCAGCTACGATCTTGTACCCTTGGGAGGGACTTGTAGATAGTCAGGCTTCTCGGCCTTTTTCTTTTTTAGTTCTCTGTACTCATACTTGTAATGCTTCCGTTGCTTGTATGCTCTAAATGATGGGTCATGAGACTTCTGCTTGTATTAATGCTATGTGGCTCTTCTGGGCCTTATTCTATATGAGTTTGCATTATGTTGTGATGCCATGTTGTACAGCACATACTTGCATGTTATGCGTACGTGTGACGTGTATTGCTATGTGTGGGATCCGACAACCTAGTTGTTTATCCTTGGTAGCCTCTCTTATGGGGAAATGTAGTCTAGTGCTTCCACTGAGCCATGGTAGTCTGCTACAGCCTGGTTCACCGGAGTCCTGCTAGCCCAGCACTACTGCTCCGGAACACTTAGACTGGCCAGCATGTGATTCACTTCGTTCCTGTGTCTGTCCCTTCGGGGAAATGTCACGTAGTGACTTCCGGAGTCCTGCTAGCCTGCTACAGCCTGGATTCCCGGAGTCCTGTTAGCCCAGTTGCTACAGCCCAGATTCACACGCTGATGACCGACATGCTCGATGTTATTTCATGTATGTCTGTCCCTGTAAGTCAGGGCCACATTGGGTTCACGACTAGTCATGTCAGCCCGGGTTCTCTGTCATATGGATGCTAGCAATACTATCATATACATGAGCCAAAAGGCGCAAACGGTCCCGGGCCATGGTAAGGCGACACCCGTGGGAATACCGTGTGTGAGGCCGCAAAGTGATATGAGGTGTTACATGCTAGATCGGTGTGACATAGAATCGGGGTCCTGACAAGTAATGACTGATACTCTGATATCATCTATTTTCCTATAATCCAAATCATAGCAATATCCAACAAATAATCCAAAGCTGAATATCATCTCTCCAAAATACTCAGATGACAGCATAACACTACTATGACGAATCCAAGAATGATAAGACTACTACTCAAATATCAAGAACTAACTATCCAACTATGATCCACCTGCAAGCATCATCTCCATCATCATACTCCAAAACATAAGATCAACTAACATCATGATGAAACTAACACTAGCCACTAAGAATCCAAAGGTAACATGGCATCCAAAGTAATACTCCAAAGCATAGTACCATCATGAACATAATCATAATAGCCACTAAGAATCCAAAGGCAACATGACATCCAAAGTAATACTCGAAAGCATAATACCATCATGAACATAATCATAATATCCACTAAGAATCCAAAGGCAACATGTCATCCACATAATCGTCAAAATATAAGCCCTAGAACTCCAAGCAATATCATGGCAACATCAACATCAAAGCAATACTCCGAGGAATGACATGAACAAAGCATACATAGCTAATGCAATATTTTAAACAAGTTCAAATAAATAAACCATGTCAATGCATTTAAATCATGCAAATGGAGGGTGTGGCTTGCCTGGGGTAGAAGAAATCACTAGGAAGAAGTGTGAGAAAATCGCAGAAGGAATCACCAGAAAACATTCTCTCTCGAAGGGGGCTGATTAAGTGCAAGGGCAAATTTTTCATTTTCAGAATGTTGAAACATAATGAAAATGATGCCAACATAACGGGCTGGACGAGACGAAGAAATGGGCTTTGGAATCACCTCATTTGGAGTTGTGGTTGAAAAGTTATGATAGTTTTTCTGCCAGGGACCTATCTATAATAAAATCATCACAAACAGGCCCTCGGCTAGAAAAACAGAACGCGCAATCCAGAGAATACGCTTTCAGTGAAGCGAAAGCGTATTTCTGACTAGAGAACACCAGAGTATGCTTTCATCCCAAGAAAACGTATTTCTGGGATACCGCTTCCACTTATCCACCTCTGCGGTGGTGGGGTCAGCGGGGTGTGCGGCTGACGGGTGGGACCGCGAGGCCCACCGGCCAGCTGGCAGGGAGGGGTTGGGGCCTTCTTGTCCTTCCCGATGCCGCCCGTGGAGCAGAGGGAGGAGCTCGACGCCGGCGGCCGTTCTGGCGCCATAGGCCACCTCCGGCAGCGCTCCGGCCATCGGGATGATCAGGGAGACACCGTGCTTCACATGGGCTACAGCCCGGACTCAAGGGAGCACTCGGTCAGGCGGGACGGCAGCCGCGGCGGACGGAGGCTTCGAGCAGAGGTGGAACTCGGGGATACGGCACTCCGACGACGAGGCAAAGGGTTGGGGAGGTGCTACGGTGGTGGTGTGGTCTTCGGGTGGTGGTTAGATGAGGGGGAAAAGCGCGGTTTGCTGGAATTTGAGCAGTGGCCGGTGGCGGCCATGGCGGTGATGGGCAGTGAAGAGAGCTCTTTGAGCTCTAGAGTAGCTGGGTGGGGTCCTGGGAGTTGGAGGAGTGGCTTGGCGAGGCCGAGGGCGCCCGGGGCTACTTAAATAGCCAAGGGGGAGGGGCTGCCGCACTAGCGTCACCGTGGATGCGTGTCTGGTGCCATGGACGCGTGTGCACGCACATGCACTCAGAGTTAGGCGACGAGGGGGAACATGAGGGAGAGCTCACGGGGAAGAGGCGGCCAAGGGAGCGCAGGGAGGATGACGACGGTGACGAACAGAGCCAAACCACCACTGTGCTCTGGTGGGCGTTCGACGGCCATCATCGGTGAGCGTCGGTGAGGGGTTTTACTGAGAGCGAGAGAGGTCTAGGAGGACGGTGATGACACGGTAAATCTATTAGACATGCTCGTGCTCGCTGAGACGCCGAGCAGAGGAGGGGCCCGAGCAAGAAGTCGTTCTGGACGCGACCATTGCTCGCCAAAGCGGTGGTCACCGCGCAGATTGGCGAGGAGAAGATTCCAAAGGTTGTCAAACATTGTCTAGGGCGTAGCCCATCCAGGGGAGGTTGCAACCGTGGTGGTAGATCGGTTAAATCAGCTATGGGTAACTGGTAATCACACACTGAAGTTTACTGCAGTAAACTTCAGTGAGCACTCGTGATAAACAGGAAGATGATTGCGAGCAATGGAGTTGTCTGCGAGGTTTAGGGTAAGAAGGACTTTCATCCTGGTAACTTTGAGATTTGGACCAAGGTTTAATATAGTTGCTTTGCAACTATCCAAAATGGTCCAGAAATGAGAATTGGATGATGCACTCGCATGGTGATTCCACTTGACCTCAAATTTGTCAAGGCCTAATGATTTGGTCATAGTAAGAAGCTGTAACAATTTCATACCAATTGGATTCACCAAAATGGTACTTCCTTCAGAGCTATCTTCACTGACCAAAATCTTGCAAGAATATTGGAGAAAATATTGGCTAGGTGAAATGGTGCCAAATTTGGTGGAGAGAAGTTATATACGTAGGAGAATGGTCTGGTAATTTATCAGGATTTTTGAAGCAATATAAAATGCACTTGCTTCACAACCTGAAAGTTTTGCCAGAAGCAAAGATTTGATCCTATGCTCACATAGATTATTGTATGGGGCTGACATTTGGAGGAGTTTAAATATATGAGCACATTAAGGAGTGTGCAAAATTTCAACTCATTTGTATGCTCCTAGCTATTACTTCCTTCAAAGTGGCTTCTGTTTGACGGAAACTTTGAAAAATCACCGAGGAAGATTGGCTAGGCAAATAAATTTGAATTTTGGCATGTGGCAATTATTTGGATGACATAACATGCCCAACAAGTTTGGGATCAAACAAGATAGGTTGAATGACACTTCCTTCACAAAGTGCCACTCTAGACAAAATGGAAGAATGAATATTGGAGAATTATTTTTGAACTGGCCAAGGTGATGTTTGGGCATATTCAAGCAACATATGACCCAAAGAAATTATGAGAATTATTTGGGAATTTATGGATGGACAGAAATATAGGTTGCTTCACAACCTAGGGCAGACAGGGTTATTCCTTTGATAGAAAAAGGAATTTTCCCTAGAAAAAAAATTAGGGTTTGGTCAAGCAGTGGAGTAACATGATTTTGGGATGGATTTGAGAATGATGAGCCACTTGGGAGAGGAAATGAAGCTGATTTCCCAGGTGACAAGGCCACAGAACCACTCCAAAAAGAAAAATAGAGCAAAAACAAGATAAATCAAAAGAAAAAGAAAAGGGCCAAAATCCAGGCTGTTACAACTCTTACCCCCTTAAAGAAATCTCGTCCTCGAGATTTAGTTACTCTGGGAACAATTATGACTTGAGGATACCGTTTCCAACCCAGGTATCCTTTTTCTTTTATTTATGGTTCCCCCAAGAATTTTAGATGATTTGATTATCTTTGCTCGGGGTGGTTTGCTTCACCTTTCCCCCAAATTCTGACAGGTTTTTGCTCACACACCAAATCCTTTTGCTAACGTTGATTCTTTCATATCTGCGGTGCTATCCAAAGGATCTGTGCATAAATTTTCCTTTGGTCATGAAAACCTTTTTTACTTCTGTCAAGGGTTGCTTCAAATAAATACAGGCCTTCTGGTTTCAATAAATACCGAGAATTCATCATAGCCTTCTTCTGACAGGATCTGACTGCTCAAAGGTGGTACTAGTGTTGATTTATTTCTTTGGCTCGAGCATGAGATATGTACCAAAGATCTGACTACCTTTTCTCAGGAGCAATATAACAGTGTAGGGAGTTATAGCTATGTCATACCTCAAATATTTACATCTTGAGACTTTGCCCGACAGGGGCTGACGTGCAAATGCTTTTCCTATCAGACTGACCATGTACTTGATTCGTCGATGAGCATACCGGGTCTCAGCTGATTGTTCGGCCTTTTGATTTTCTCATTTTGTCGGTAATACCCAATTGGATTTTTCCACACTAACTATTTTAAGCGGGATATGAAATTCGTCTAACACAGAGTAGGCCTCTGAGGGTATGTCTTTGTGGATCCATATGGAATTATGGCCTCCAACTGACTTGGGGTATATGGACCCTGATGGTCGTGCAAAATCATCATACCTTTGTTGCTGGTCTCACCTTTTAATGGTCATGATTTTCTTTGTCAGGATACCTTACTGAAATAACTTGGCCACGCCTGTCCTTGATTCTTCGTATGACCATGGGTGTGATTTATTTTTTGACATTATTCCTTGTGCTTTTTTTTCTGACCTATGTCCGCCAATATATGACATATACTCGGGGTTTGTAGCTATACGGAGCTCATTGCTGAGGCCAATCATACAAGAAGGTGACAAGGTTTCCTAATATCACCTTGTCTGGTGCGGGAATAATGACCTTGATGACCATTGGCAACACTGTGGATTCTGTGATGTCATCCCCAGATCTTGTCGATCCTTGTAATTCATGAGATGTATCTCTACTTATCTTCCTTTGCATGATTCATGAGGTTGTGGGATCCGTTCTTTCCTTTAAGTATATCTGTTGGATCTGTACCTCGTATGAGTGACTAATATGGTTGGCGATGCATGCTCACCATATGTATAAGAAGAATATACCTCCGAACACTCGATCCTTGCGGTAGCCATATGTTTTGACTGCATTGTACCTCTGACAAAATTATTGCAAATCTAATCCTTGAACTGCACTGTCAAATATTGCCAACTCGTCATATAATCTCTGTGGATGGTGCATTAGTGTGATACTAGCGCGGGCTGAGTGGGTTACGAGAGAAGCCATCCGAATAGCTTGCTGAGGAAGACTCGTTAGCTTCTGCTCAAATCTTTTGTCTGGGTATCGTGTCGAAGAAGGCTCTGTAGCTTATACACGAAGCTTGGTCTGATTATTGTGCTGGAGAAGCCTGAGTTCCGTACTTGAGAAGCTTCTCCTCGGGTTTGCTTGTTGAGAAAAAATCATTTCCGTTTGTCAGAAGCTTTTACTGAGGTATCTTGCTGAGAAAGGCCGGATTTCTTGGACCAGACATTGTTCACATCTTATGCTGAGGAAAATTGAGGAGCCTTGCATCATAAATTTCTTCTGATAATGTGTGGAAGAAGACTGAGTTTCTTACATCCAAAGCTGCATACTAATATGCAGACTGCAATCTACACACACGTCCATAATATTCTGTGGATGATTATTTACATGAGAAAATTTATTTGACTGTCTTCCTTGAGCATACCACATTCGGACTTTATTTCGGATGATAACATATTTCAAGCATCATGCATTTCTGAGCCAAAATTTTGTATATGCTCCATACCTTTGACTGAAAATATACCGTTGATCTTGTACCTAACTTGTCTTGCTGCTGACTTGATCATTACTGCTGTGAGTATTTTGTACTGATGTAGACTTGAGTTATCAGTACTATTATGAGGAGTGCACACTTAATGCAAAATTGATTATCAGCCTCAAGATCAGATATTCCCCATTTCCCTGCAGTCGGCTGAGAATTCCATTATGTTTAGTTGAGCTTCCAAATAAAACTCCTTGTTGATTCTTCGGATACGGTGTCGGTTGATGAGCAACTCTTTATAGGGTAAAAATAATGTAACACCGGGGCCCAAAAAGAACGAACCAAAAGAAAACTCAACTAAACAAAAGCACACAACAACAATCAATTTACACACAATGAGTGTCACATATTATTGCTAGTCACACAATATGCATGCCTACTTAAGCACACCAATCTCGCGGGATCTCCGGTTCTACGATCTAGCATGCTGTGACGATGTGCACGAGGACGAATAAATGTGTGGAAGAATTGGTGTAAACAGCACTACACCAAGTGCTAGCTTAGTCAGGTAGCAACCTGGGCTAGCTCGAAGGCGAGGATGTACTTGGTAACCATGTAGCAGGACACGAATGTCGCGACCACATTATTATCAAGCGGGCGGAAAATATCCGTACTCGTCCAAGAAATATGGATAGCGGGGAAACTGAGTCTATTGGAATTGCCCTTTCTTGATGACTACGACCGTTAAGGGTTGCCAACACGACAAGAAAAAGGACGATCCGGGGTAGAAGCATGTCTACCACCAAAACAAAATGGGGCTGAAGGAAGGAATTCAGAGCGATACTTGAGCACCATTTTTGCGAACAGTGTCGGGATCACTTGGCATCACTCTGCTGGGACAGAAATAACGCCAATCATCGAAGAACAGGCAAGAAAAGGAAAGCTGGAGAAATGTAGGGGCTGAGCTGTAGTGGATCCGAAGCGATGCCATCTACACTCACCAGATAAACCGTCAGTAGTAAATAAGGCTATATGCATGTTATGCACAAACAAATGCAGCAACCAAATGCAATAAACAAGCCAGACTCTATACTACCGATTTCTACCACTCGCGCTGACTAGGGCGTCCTATAGACAGACTTGCTCTGATACCAAGCATGTGGCACCCCAGCTCAGAGAAACCGGAATGCCCTGTATTCCAGCCCAGAGATCGAGGAGAAGTCTCGGGAATACGGCACTGCTTGACATAGAACAAATCAGCTCTTATTACAAGAATAATAATACAAGGTTCTGATGTTACAAAGAAGCACATCAGCAGGGCGACAGTATGCCTGCGATACTACACTTGCTCTATGCTAGCAGCGAAACAACTCGTAGCAGCGGAATACTTCTAGCAGTGGAACAACGACGAAGGTGGTGAACTCCACTCCGCAGGGACTCTGGCTGGGACACGATCTAGCTCGCACGCACGGCAACCATCGACAAGAAATCAAGCAATCATGGCATCACCTGGAATCTAGCATGACACACCAGGTCAGTACATTGAATGTACTTGCAAGCTCAGAACAACCATAAACATCCTGGCAAGACAATAACATAGCATTAACAGGTTAATTAAATTGACAACTATTATGATGAAACAACTACCGAGCATGGTATGAAACTGATACAATACTAATAAATCACCATCTGAGATCTCCATAACCATATCACTCTTGGCTAACCGGCCAAGCAATAAACCATCTCGATCACCTCGTGATCAAAACCAAACGGTGATCTTTCCGGCGATCACAACCATGACCAACACTTGGTCTCAAACGGTGATCTTTCCGGCGATCACTAACACGACCAACACTTGGTCTCCAACATCATCATCAACATCCTGCCCATCCGTACTGCTCAACATATCAACATAGAAATCACATACAATTCATTCCGTCATGTGAGTGTTGATTGAATTGTGTGACATAGTACGAACCCATGCCCATGACCGAGGACGCGGCTATCGATAGCTTAAACAAACACACTCTGCAGAGGTAGCGCACTTTACCCACACCACGGAACCCATGGCCTCGCACTCCCATTCGGGTGGACCAACGGCGTTCTGACAAAACCGATCTACTGCCATGACACTCTCCTCGCCACTCCGACTCACTCCCCACTGGGCTAGTCCTGGGTGGCCCTATGTCTACCAAAGACACAACGACCACCGTCGTGGCCAAAACGTCCCTCACGGGGACCAGATCCATAACAACAATAACAACAACAACAACAGGCACACAAGGTTATGTCTGCTTACCGGGCCAGGGTACCGCACGCCCATAACCTTCCCTCGTTGGAGGCACCGGTGAGAGGCACGACAATAAACCGCATTAGGGCCTTCCCATAAAGGCAAATGTGGTTGCACTAGAGAAAGCCCGGTTTGGTGGCACCTGACCAACTTAATGACGGAATTTATCCCCAAAATATAATAGTAATGACTGATACTCCGATATCATCTATTTTCCTATAATCCAAATCATAGCAATATCCAACAAATAATCCGAAGCTGAATATCGTCTCTCCATAGTACTCAGATGACAGCATAACACTACTATGATGAATCCAAGAATGATAAGACTACTACTCAAATATCAAGAACTAACTATCCAACTATGATCCACATGCAAGCATCATCTCCATCATCATACTCCAAAACATAAGATCAACTAACATCATGATGAAACTAACACTAGCCACTAATAATCCAAAGGCAACATGGCATCCAAAGTAATACTCCAAAGCATAATACCATCATGAACATAATCATAATAGCCACTAAGAATCCAAAGGCAACATGACATCCAAAGTAATACTCCAAAGCATAATACCATCATGAACATAATCATGATAGCCACTAAGAATCCAAAGGCAACATGTCATCCACATAATCATCAAAATATAAGCCCTAGAACTCCAAGCAATATCATGGCAACATCAATGTCAAAGCAATACTCCGAGGAATGCCATGAACAAAGCATACATAGCTAATGCAATATTTTAAACAAGTTCAAATAAATAAACCATGTCAATGCATTGCAATCATGCAAATGGAGGGTGTGGCTTGCCTGGGGTAGAAGAAATCACCGGGAAGAAGTGCGAGAAACTCACGTAAGGAATCGCCGGAAAACGTTCTCTCTCGAAGGGGGATGATTAAGTGCAGCAAAATGGTCATTTTCAGAATGTTGAAACATAATGAAAATGATACCAACAGAATGGGCTCAACGAGACAAAGAAATGGGCTTTGGAATCACCTCATTTGGAGTTGTGGTTGAAAAGTTATGATAGTTTTTCTACGAGGGACCTATCTGTAATAAAATCATCACAAACAGGCCCTCGGCTTGAAAAACAGAACGCGCAATCCAGAGAATACGCTTTCAGTGAAGTGAACGCGTATTTCTGACCGCAGAACACCAGAGTACGCTTTCATCGCACGAAAACGTATTTTTGGGATACCGCTTCCACTTATCCACCTCAGCGGTGGTGGGGTCAGCGGGGTGTGCGGCTGACGGGTGGGACCGCGAGGCCCACGGGCCAGCTGGCAGGGAGGGGTCGGGGCGTTCTTCTCCTTCCCAACGTCGCCCGTGGATCAGAGGGAGGAGCTCGATGCCAGCGGCCGTTCTGGCGCCATAGATCACCTCCGGCAGCGCTCCAGTCACCGGGATGATTAGGGAGACGCCGTGCTTCAGATGGGCTACAGCCCAGACTCCAGGGAGTGCTCGGACGAGCGGGACGGTAGCTACGGCGGACGGTGGCTTCTGGCAGAGGTGGAACTCGGGGATATGGCTCTCCGGCGACGAGGCGAAGGGTTGGGGAGGTGCTACGGTGGTGGTGTAGTCTTTGGGTGGTGGTTAGACGAGGGGGAAACGCGCGGTTTGCTCGAATTTGAGCAGTGGACGGTGGCGGCCATGGTGGTTATGGGCAGCGAAGAGAGCTCTTTGAGCTCTGGAGAGTAGCTGGGAGGGGTCCTGGGAGGTGGAGGAGTGGCTTGGCGAGGTCGAGGGCGCCCGGGGCTGCTTAAATAGCCAAGGGGGAGGGGCTGCCGCACTAGCGTCGCCGCGGACGCGTGTCTGGTGCCACGGACGCGTGTGCACGCGCATGCGCTCAGAGTTAGGCGACAAGGGGGAACAGGAGGGAGAGCTCATGGGGCATAGGCGGCCAAGGGAGCGCAGGGAGGATGACGACGGCGACGAACAGAGCCAAACCACCACTGTGCTCTCGTGGGCATTCGGCGGCGAGCGTCGATGAGCGTCGGTGAGGGGTTTTACTGAGAGGGAGAGAGGTCCAGGAGGACGGCGACAACACGGTAAATCTATTAGACATGCTCATGCTCACTGAGACACCGAGCAGAGGAGGGGCCCGAGCAAGAAGTCGTTCTAGACGCGGCCATTGCTCGCCAAAGCGGTGGTCACCGCGCAGACTGGCAAGGAGAAGATGCCAATGGTTGGCAAATGTTGTCTAGGGCGTAGTCCATCCAGGGGAGGTTGCAACCGTGGTGGTAGATCAATTAAAACAGCTATGGTTAACTGGTAATCACCCTCTGATGTTTACTGAAGTAAACTTGAGTGAGCACTGGTGATCAACAAGAAGATGATTTGGAGCAATGGAGTTTTCTGCGAGGTTTAGGGTAAGAAGGACATTCATCCTGGTAACTTTGAGGAGATTTGGACCGAGTTTTAATATCGTTGCTTTGCAACTGACCAAAATGGTCCAGAAATGAGAATTGGATGATGCACTCACATGGTGATTCCACTTGATCTCAAATTTGTCAAGGCCTAATAATTTGGTCATAGTAAGAAGCTATAACAATTTCATACCAATTGGATTTACCAAAATGGTACTTCCTTCAAAACTATCTTCAATGACCAGAATCTTGCAAGACTTTTGGAGAAATATTGACTAGGTGAAATGGTGCCAAATTTGGTGGAGATAAGTTATATAGGTAGGAGAATGATCTGGTAATTTATCAGGATTTTTGAAGCAATATAAAATGCACTTGCTTCACAACCTAAAATTTTTGCCAGAAGCAAAGATTTGATCCTGTGCTCACATATATGATTGTATGGGGCTGAAATTTGGAGGAGTGTAAAGATATCAGCACATTAAGGAGTGTGCAAAATTTCAACTCATTTGGATGCTTCTAGATAGTACTTCCTTCACAGTGGCTTCTATTTGACAGAAACTTTGAAAAATCACTGAGGAAGATTGGCTAGGCAAATAAAGTTGAATTTTGGCATGTTGCAATTATTTGGACGAAATAACATGCTCAAGAAGTTTGGGAGAAAACAAGATAGGGTGAATGACACTTCCTTCACAAAGTGCCACTTTGGAAAGAATGGAAGAATGAATATTGGAGAATTATTATTGAACTGGGCAAGGTGATGTTTGCACATATTTAAGCAACATATGACCCAAATAAATTATGAGATTTATTTGGGAATTTATGAATGGACAGAAATATAGGTTGCTTCACAACCTAGGGCAGACATGGTTATTCCTTTATAGAAAAAGGAATTTTCCCAACAAAAAAAATTTGGGTTTGGTCAAGCAGTGGAGTGACATGATTTTGGGATGCATTTGAGAATGATGAGCCACTTGGGAGAAGAAATGAAGCTAATTTCCCAGGTGACAAGGCCACAGAACCACTCCAAAAAGAAAAACAGAGCAAAAACCAGATAAATCAAAAGAAAAAGAAAAGGGCCAAAATCCAGGCTGTTATAGGAAGTGGGAGTGTCCGTCTTGGGAAACACATCAAGCCTGGCCCGTAGGCGGTTAGGGCCCGCGTCGCTTCGCCCTCCCTTTTCTTCCTTCGCTTCGAGTCCAGGCCGAGCGGGCCGTGGGCCTGAGGGCTACTGTTGGGGTTCTGCGGCGGTACACAGCCCTGTCTGCCTACGGCCCAACATGTGGCTCATTCGATGGCCTGGCGCAGCCCAACACTGGGACTTCATGAGCAAGACTCTCGCGAGGGTCCCCACATTGCAAGGCGAACGACGACAAGGCCTCCCGAGGAGCGCCCCCCCCCCCCCCCGAGGCTGCCTCTCGAAGAGCAGATATCTCTAGGCTTGTACCCACCTCGCGAGGCATGCGATGATGTGAGCCATGATGACCAAGAGTAGGAGGGCGCCAGCGGGCGCAGGAGAGGACAGTTTCCTCTTTGATGCTAGTTAAGGGGGCAAAGACCTACGCTGGTTCCGAAGGAATTCCCCAAAGGTTTCCGTTCCAGTGCAAGAAGACCAAGACCACGAGGTCGGCAGGACGGAGGTAATCGACGAGCCCACCAGCATGTCATGTTCAGAAGCTTTGTAGACGAAGGCCACATTTAGTCAGTTAAGGTGTACTCCTGCCCCCCTTCAAAATTGGCCATTGTGATATCCCTTCCCGCCTAAACCATGAGGGAAGAGGATCAGGGCTAGTATATATATAGGCTAGACTCCACCACAGATCGAGGATCGGATCCACTGACCCTCGAGAGCCTCCCTGAGCCAGCTTACCCATTGTACTAGTTCATCCTCACCCTCCTCGCTAGGCAATCCACCACAAAGTAGGAGTAGGGTTTTACACCACAAGGTGGCCCGTGATACGTCTCCGTCGTATTTATAATTTTTGATTGTTTCATGCCAATATTATACAACTTTCACATATTTTGGCAACATTTTATATGATTTATTGGACTAACCTATTGATCAAGTGCCCAGTGCCAGTTCCTGTTTGTTGCATGTTTTTTGTTTCACACAATATCCATATCAAACGAAGTCCAAACGCGAAATTTTTTTACGGAGAATTTTTTTGGAATATTTGTGTGTTTTAGGAGGTGGAATCAATGCAAACGGGGCCCATGGCATCCACAACCCACCAGGGCGCGCCGGGCACCCCTGGCGCTCCCAAGTGTCTTCTGCCCTCCCCATAAGTCGGTTGGGACCCTTCTTCGGGCGCATGAATGGTAATTTATGGAAAAAATCATGTAAAAATTTCAGTGTAATCAGAGTTAGGGATCTATGATAATTTAAGAAACGGTGGAGGGCCAGAAAACAGGAACGCGAAATAGAAGAGAAGAGTGGGAGATCCAATCTCGAAGGGGCTCCCGCCCCTCCGCCTCCATGGAGGCCATGGAGCAGAGGGGGAACTCTCCTCCCATCTAGGAGGGAGGCCAAAGAATAAGAAGAAGAAGAAGGAGGAGGAGGGGGGCTCTCTCCCCCTCTCTCCCGAAGGCGCCGGAACGCCTCCAGGGCAAGGATCGTGACGGCGATCTACATCAACAATCTTGCTACCGTCAACACCAACTCTCTCCCTCTCTATACAGCGGTGTAACCTCCCATCTCCCCATTGTAATCTCTACTTAAACATGCTGCTCAACACTATATATTATTTCCCAATGATATGTGTTTATCCTATGATGTTTGAGTATATCCGTTTTGTCCTATGGGTTAATCGTGATCTCGGTTGGTATAAGTGTATATCTTATTTATGGTGCTGTCCTACGGTGCCCTCCGCGTGGCGCAAAAGGAGGGATCCCCGCCGTAGGGTGTTGCAATACATTCATGATTTTCTTATTGTCAGTTGCTAGGGTGACAGCAACCTGAACACGGATAAGTGGGTTGTTGCATATGGGAGTAAAGAGGACTTGATACTTAATGCTATGGTTGGGTTTTACGACCTTAATGATCTTTAGTTGTTACGGATGCTTGCTAGAGTTCCAATCATAAGTGCATATGATGCAAGTAAAGAAAGTATGTTAGCTCATGCCTCTCCCTCATATAAAATTGCAAGAATGATTACAGGTCTAGTTATCGATTGTCTAGGGACAAATGACATTCTTGTTGACAAAAGCTATCCACTTTTATTAACTCACAATTTATTCATAGTTTTATTCTCGCAAAGTACTCGTAGTTTTATTCTTGCAAAATAGTTTCATACTTGTTTTAGGTAAAGCAAACGTTAAGTGTGCGTAGAGTTGTATTGATGGTTGATAGAACTTGAGGGAATATTTGTTCTAAATTTAGCTCCTCGTTGGGTTTGACAATCTTATTTATCGAGGAAGGCTACAAACGATCCCCTATACTTGTGGGTTATCAGCCCGAACCTGGGTAAATCACCATGTCTAATTCCTCTCCCTTCTCGAACGAGCACGACGGAGCATCACCGTGAGATAGCGAGTGGCAAGCACTAGCTTAGCGAGGTTCTTTGTGTGCACCCCAGAGTTCGAACCTTTCTCGGGTCCGCGGAGCCCCGATTCCGACACCACCGAACCACATCTTGGTCTAACCGAGATGGAGTTTTTTGGTCCTATCAGTGCTTTGGTATCACCAAAATAACCAACCCGGTAGCTCCGAAATGCATTCTGTGAAAACCTAGAATTAAGATTTGAACTCAATTTTTTGAAAAACTACCTGCTTTTGTGATAACGCATCTACTCTGCCCATATCCATCTATTCACAGGGTCTGTTTGCAATATGTCAAGTGCAATTGATAGCCAGAATGAGTCAGAGTAGAATGTTGATCTCAGTGAGGGTTCCAATCTCAATGAGAGCTACTATGAAGGTGTGAGGAGTTCTGCAGATCTCCCTATGGCTGCCACCAAAACTAAGAACAAAAATTCAGATGATGAGGATGAAGACTTGGTGGCTAGTGAGGCCACATCGAAGAAAAAGGAAAGGTCTGTTATAAGGAGAGTCCCTATGTCAAAGGCACGTATATCCTATGGCTCGAGTAATAGGCAGACCATCCATGATGATTGATGAGGAGGAGGAAGAAGAGGAACCAGAAGTTGAATTACCTCCGGCCAAGACAGATAAACTGATCTCGGATGCAATGAAGTCAGTTTCTCCCTCCAAGCCCAAGTCTAAGCCCAAAGTTTCTGCTCCTAAAAGGTCAACCAAAAACATCTCTGCTACTGAGAAGAACAAGGCTCGAGTGCCCGAGGTTGAGATGTATGATGAGCCACTAGTGCTCAGGAAGCTAAAGCCCAAGATCCCAGATCATGACAATGCTCACCCAGTAGCTGAGAACATGATGCTTAGGAAGGATAAGGGATTGCGAGAGTGTATGAAGGTTGGTCCTTATTATGTCAGGAGGAGGACTGCATGTGATTATTGCTTTCACACTAGAGAACAAAAAGATTTGTATGAAACTGCTGCTTGATAAGAAGACCATTGCTAGTGACATGAAATGGTAGGACTGGAAATACATTGATGAAAATGAAGACTATTTCCCTCATGTTCATGAGAGTTTCAGATTTGCCAGAGTAGATGCTTTTGTTGGTCAGAAGCTCACAAAATGGAATGACGAGATGATCATGTAATTCTACTCCACAAGTCATTTCTATCCACATGGGAGGATTGCATGGATGACTAAAAGTTCCAAGCACCGGTCAGTTATTTCTGAGTGGGCCGAACTCCTTGGTGCTTGTAAGGAAGAACAAAATGACATTGATGTGTACGGGAAGCCCAGGATGGACCAAAACTCAATGGCAAATATGTACAAGGAAATCCCTCCAAAGGATCTTGAGAGTCACAAGATTGGCTCTATGAAGAACTAGCTAGCTGGTTTGGCCACCATAAACACAATCTTGAGGCATACTCTTTTGCCCAAGTCCGGAGATGACAAGATGATCGGTGGTCACTCCGTTAATTTGCTATATCTGTTTGACACCCCTCAGAAGTTGAAAGTCACGAGTTTGATTGTTGAGACAGTCAAGAGGACAACTGCTTATCAGAAAAGATCTTGTGGATATGCTCCACATATTCAGATGCTCATCAACTCCAAAGTTGGAACGAGCACTTATCTACATGATTGTGGGCATCTTCCTCTTCAGCCTTAGTTTGAGGATAATGTGGGGGTGATAGATCCTTCACGGCCCACATCTATTGAGGCTCAAAACAAGATCCAGGCAGCTCAAGAGGCCAGAGCACCGAATGCTCCAATAGCCAACCTCAAGTCAAATAATGACCAGATGCCATATTTGTTAGAGGCAACCCTAAGGATGGAGAGGAGTCTGTCCAACATCTCCGAGAACCAGGAGAGCCTAAAGCGGATTGTCGAGACTAAGGTTCATGATCTTGATGTAAAGATCACAAAGGTTCAAACTATCGTGGAGAAGCTCAGAGATGATGTCGAGGCAGCCAGAGCCACTACAGAGGATAGTGGAGATGAGCTACCTACCACTCAGAGGTTTCATACGGTACCTAGGTTATACGTCCATTTTGCATCATGCTTTTATATTGATATTTATTGCATTATGGGGTGTTATTACACATTATGGTATAATACTTATGCCTTTTCTCTCTTATTTTACAAGGTTTACATAAAGAGGGAGAATGCTGGCAGCTGGAATTCTGGACCGGAAAGGAGCAAATCTGAGAGACCTATTCTGCACAACTCCAAAAGTCCTGAAAATTTACAGGCAATTATTTTGGAATATACAAAATATATTGGGCAAAGAAAATACCAGAGGGGACCCACCAGGAGGCCACAAGCCTGGGGGCGTGCCCCTAGGGCTTGTGGGCCCCCATCAGGTCTCCGGTGCCCATCTTCTTTTATATGGAGGGTTTTGACCTGGAAAAAATAATAAGGAAGCTTTTGCGACGAAGCACCACCGTCTCGACGTGGAACCTGGGCAGAAACAATCTAGGGCTCCAGCGGATTTGTTCTGGCGGGGAAACTTCCCTCGCGGAGGGAGAAATCAACGCCATCGTCATCACCAACGATCCTCTCATCGAGAGGGGGTCAATCTCCATCAACATCTTCACTGGCACCATCTCCTCTCAAACCCTAGTTCATCTCTTGTATCCGATCTTTGTCTCAAAACCTCATATTGGTACATGTGGGTTGCTAGAAGTGTTGATTACTCCTTGTAGTTAATGCTAGTTGGTTTATTTGATGGACGATCATATGTTCAGATCCTTAATGATATTTAATACCCCTTCTGATTATGAACATGAATATGCTTTGTGAGTAGTTACATTTGTTCCTGAGGACATGGGAGAAGTCTTGTTATAAGTAATCATGTGAATTTGGTATTTGTTTGATATTTTGATGAAATGTATGTTGTTTCTCCTCTAGTGGTATTATGTGAACGTCGACTACATGACACTTCACCATGATTTGAGCCTAGGGGACGGCATTGGGAAGTAATAAGTAGATGATGGGTTGCTAGAGTGACAGAAGCCTAAACCCTAGTTTATGCGTAGCTTCGTAAGGGGCTGATTTGGATCCACATGTTTCATGCTATGGATAGATTTATCTTAATTCTTCTTTCATAGTTGAGGATGCTTGCGAGAGGGGTTAATAATAAGTGGGATGTTTGTCCAAGTAAGGACAGCAACCAAGCACCGGTCCACCCACATATCAAATTATCAAAGTAATGAACACGAATCATATGACCATGATGAAAACTAACTTGACAGGAATTCCCATGTGTCCTCGGGAGCGCTTTGCATCATATAAGAGTTTGTGCAGACTTATCCTTCGCTACAAAAAGGACTGGGCAACCTTGCTGCACCTTAGTTACACTTGTTATTTGTTACCCGTTATGAATTATCTTATCACACAACTATTTGTTACCGATAATTTCATTGCTTGCAGAGAAAACCTTGCTGAAACCCGCTTATCATTTCCTTCTGCTCCTCGTTGGGTTCGATACTCTTACTCATCGAAAGGACTAAGATAGATCCCCTATACTTGTGCGTCATCAAGACTCTTTTTTAGCACCATTTCCAGGGAGTGAAGCTGTCGGTGTTCTGGGAACGGGGGTACGCAGAATTGCCTGCCTGCGGCCCACGGCGTGGCTCCATCGACGGCTTGGTACAGCCCAGCTTGAAGAACAACAACTCAAGACTCTTAAGAGGGGCCAAGCCTCACAAGGTAGACGACACCAAGACCTCCACGTGGGATTGCCTCCCCAGGCTAGCTCGCGAGGAGTGGAGAGATCTATCCAAGCCTCACCTTGCGAGGTTCAGATGACGTGAGCCATGACGACCAAGACTAGGTGGGAGCTAGCGGGCGCAACGTACCAGTTTCCTCTTTGGTTCTAAGGAGGCAAGTGCAGGCGCGGAGTCCCGAGGAATCAAGCAAAGGTTTCCATTCCGGTGCAACAAGACCAAGACCGCCAGGACCGGCAGAACGGAGGTCATCACCGAGCCCACCGCGGCGTCACCACCACAGACTTTTGCAGGCGAAGTCTACTTTTGTCAGGATAGCATGTACTAATTGTCTCCCTTCAAATTTGGCCATTATGGGATCCCTTCCCGCCTTCATTCGGGAAGAGGACCAAGGCCACTATAAATAGGACCTAGCCACCACCATAGAAAGACGGGTCATTCAGATCATCCTCACACCCACCAGCTCATCGAGCACAAGAACACCTCTCCTCCTGAGGTCGTTCTCCACTATACTAGTTCATTCTCAGCCCCTCGAGGCTAATCCACCACAAAGAAGGAGTAGGTTTTTAAACAGCAAGGTGGCCCGAACCTGGGTAAACTGTTGTGTCTCTTGTCCATTCAATTCGTTGAGCTAGGCCGTGAGATTAGCGAGCAGGCAGACTGAGGAGGATGAGTTCTTCGCGTACACCCCAGAGTTCAAACCTCTCAACGGTCTGCGGAACCCAAAATCCGACAGAAGCGCCTTTGGTAAGTGGAATTTGGTAAGGAAACATTTATATTACGTGCTGAAATTTACTGTCACTTGTCACTATGGAAAATAATCCTTTGAGGGGCTTCTTTGGGGTATATTCACCTCCACCGTAAGAGCAAAGAGTTGCCCCTCAACCTACTGAACCAACTGAAAATATTTATTATGAAATTCCTTCAGGTATGATAGAGAAACTGCTAGCTAATCCTTATGCAGGAGATGGAACACTACATCCTGATATGCATCTAATCAACGTGGATGAAGTTTGTGGATTATTTAAGCATGCAGGTTTGCCCAAGGATGATGTCAAGAAGAAGGTCTTCCCTTTATCTTTGAAGTGAAAGGCATTGACATGGTATAGGCTATGCAATGATATAGGGACTTGGAATTACAACCAATTGAAATCGGAATTTCATCAGAAGTTTTATCCCATGCATCTGGTTCATCGTGATCGGAATTATATATATAATTTTTGGCCTCGTGAAGGAGAAAGTATCACTCCAACTTGGGGGATGCTTAATTCAATGTAATATTCATACCCCAATCATGATCTCTCAAGAGAAATTATTATTCAGAATTTTTATGCTCGGCTTTCTCGTAATGATCAATTCAGGCTCGATGCTTCTTGTACTGGTTCTCTTATGAAGAAGACTATTGAATTCAAATGGATTTACTGGAAAGAATTAAATGCAACTCTGAAGATTGGGATCTCGACTAAGGTAAGGAGTCATTTATAAACCATAAGTTTGATTGTGTTAAATCTTTTCTGGATACCAATGCTTTTCATGAATTTAGCACTAAATATGGACTGGACTCTGAAGTAGTAGCTTCTTTATGTGAATCATTTGCTACTCTTGTTGATCTCCCTAAGAAGAGGTGGTTTAAATAGAATCCTCCCATTGAAGTAAAAAGCAGCAGCACCTATTAAAGTAGAAGAAGAAACTATTACTTATGATGTTGATCCAGTTGTTCCTACTGCTTATATTGAGAAACCACCTTTCCCTGTTAGGATAAAAGAACATGTTAAAGCATCAGCTGTGGTTCGTAATATTTATACTAGAACACCTACACCCCCTGAACAAATTAAAGTTGAACCTAGTGTTGCTATTGTTAAGGAACTCTTGGTCGATAATATTGATGGGCATGTTATTTATTTCTGTGATGAGGCTGCTAGAATTGCTAGACCGGATGATAAAGATAAACATAGAACTATTGTTGGCATGCCTGTTGTTTCTGTTAAAATAGGAGATCATTGTTATCACGGCTTATGTGATTTGGGTGCTAGTGTGATTGCAATTCCGTTTACCTTATATCAAGAAATCATGAATGATATTGTACCCGCTGAGGTAGAAGATATTGATGTTACTATTAAGCTTGCTAATAGAGATACTATATCACCAATTGGGATTGTTAGAGATGTTGAGGTCATGTGTGGGAAAGTAAAAAACCCTACTAATTTTCTTGTTCTTGGTTCCCCACAAGATGATTTTTGTCCCATTATATTTGGTGGGCCTTTCTTGAACACTGTCAATGCTAATATAGATTGCGAGAAAGAAACTGTTAGTGTAATTTTTGGGATGTGTCTCATGAGTTTAATTTCTCCAAATTTCATAGACAACCCCATGATAAATAATTTCCTAGTAACGATGAAATTATTGGTCTTGCTTCTATTGTTGTGCCTCCTAATGATCCTTTAGAACAATATTTGTGAGACCATGAAAACGATATGTTCATGAATGAAAGGAGGGAATTTGATGAGGTATTCTTTAAACAAATGCATGTCTTGAAACACAATTTTCCTGTCGAGACTCTTGGAGATCCTCTACTAGCCAAGAGGGATCCTATGTTTGATCTTAAATAATTACCTGATACTTTGAAATATGCTTATCTTGATGAAAATTGGATATATCCTCTTATTATTAGTGCTAATATTTCAGAGCATGAAGGAAAGAAATTGTTGAAAACTCTGAAGAAGCACCGTGCCGCTACTGGATATACTCTTGATGATCGTAAGGGCATTAGTCCCACTCTATGTCAACATAAAATTAATATGGAGACTGATGCTAAACCAGTTGTTGATCACCAACGATGGTTAAATCCTAAGATGAAGGAAGTGGTATGAAATGAAATACTAAAGCTTCTGGAAGAACATATAATTTATCCTGTTGTTGATAGTAGATGGGTAAGTCATGTTCATTGTGTCCCTAAGAAGGGATGTATTACAATTGTTCCTAATGATAAAAATGAATTGATTCCACAAAGAATTGTCACAGGTTATAGAATGCTAATTGATTTTAGAAATTTGAACAAAGCTACTAGGAATGATCATTATCCTCTACCTTTTATTGATCAAATGCTAGAAAGACTATCCAAACATACACACTTTTGCTTTCTAGATGGTTATTCTAGTTTTCTCAAATACTTGTGCCACAAGATGTCGGTGCAACAAACCCTGGGTTCGTTGCCTAGATTGTGCACAGGCACGAGAACAAGTTCACATCACCAAGGTCGGATTGGAGCACAAGGGACCCGTCCTTTGTAGGATCCAAATACAGATCAGGAAGACCAAGAAGAGCCAGAAAAGCAAGATATTGCTAAGGGGAAAACCTCCCTTACCGGGCAAGCGAACCTGGCAAGGATGGGGTTACCCCCCGGAAGCAAGCCTTCGGGTCATCCTTGCAGGCCTGCCGGGGCTTCCAGAAGCAGAACCACTCCACTTCACTAGCTCATCACAACGCATGTCATCAATCAGTGCGGTGTCAAGCTCCAAAGTGACTAAGTGGTTGTTATTTGCCACATGGCAGCCACTTCCTATGAATACCTCCAAGTGACACCCGTCCTGAGACGTGTCAAGCAAGCAGGCGCGAAGCTAGCAAAACAGCCAGGCAGGGCCTGCCGGGCGAGCTGCGATGTGACGTTGAGCGGCACATTTAATGCGCTCCGTCTGCCCGTAGAGTTAGGTATGATAGCACTGTTTGTTATATAATCAATGCGTAAAGACTGATTTTCCACTATGGTGTCCCCTAGACCTATAAAAGGAGGACCATGGCAACCGTAGAAAGGATTCGGACCCTTGCACGTACTTACGCGCGTCGTCACTCTCGCCCCGAGGCAAACCCTGCCGGGCAAGCGTGTTGCGCTCACCATCATTTTTCCACCATCAATCCACCAAAGCAGGAGTAGGGTTTTATGCCGCATGGTGGCCCGAACCAGGGTAAAGACTTCCCGTGTGATCTCTGCCGTGCCGTTCCACATTCCTCCGCTCTTTGTGCAACGTGCCATCCCCTCGCCGAACAAGAAAGGGACTCTTGGTCCAATAGGTGGCCGTGGTTTCCCACGACTTCTTTGGCGCGCCAGGTAGGGTGTGACGCGCCGAGACCGATGTGACAGGTGTCGTCCAGTTATTCGCTGTCGTTGCCATGTCTTTTGCTTGCGTGTTGCATCTTACCATGTCATCATGTGCATTGCATCATCATGTTTTCAAAACTTGCATCCGTCCGGGTTCCCCCAATTCCGTCCGTTGTCCGTTCTGAGTCCAGACACACTTGCATGCACCCGCGGCACGTCCGAATATTATTTTAGAAGTGGACAGAAAATGTTCTCGGAATGGGACGAAAGTTGGCGTGCGGTGTTGTTTTGTTGTTAGTAGGCCGCCTGCGAAGTTTCATCGCATTAGGAGTCCGTTTGACGCCCCAACGGATAACTATAGCGACAATATAGCTGGTCTAACGTCGGACGTTTTCAGTCTCCGAAAACAGTCGCCAGGCCTCCCTCTCTTCTCTTCTCTCAGCTCGAGACCGTCTACATAGCCCACTACCTACCGCCAGGCCCAACCTAACCTCTCTCGTCAGCCCGCGGCCCTCCTCGCGGGCGCGCCCAGAAGTTATCCCGGACCCGTCCTAGGCAGTCGTCACTGTTGGATTCGGATCATCCCCAAATATCCCTAAAACATTTGCGATTATTTGTTTGGACTCCCAAAGCATTTTTTTCAAACCGTCCGATTACGATCGGAGGGACCTAGATAACCTCAAACCTTATCTCCTACCTATATAATCGTTGTAACCCTAGACCTAGATGTCCCATCCATCCCTCTCATCTCGCGCTGCCACCCACTCACCATCTCCATCGGGATCCTCCCAGATCCATCCACTCCACCCAGCCGACACGACCAACTCCCTCGTTTTCAGCACAAGCCAATCTCCTCCTCCTTCCAATCGATCGAACCAAGCCGCGTCGCTCTAATCCCGCAGGAGCCCGAGCTCCTCTACCTAGCAGCGCCCGATCTCCCCTCATCCCCGAGCTCCACTCGAACCCCCTCCTTCTTTGCTTCGTCCTGCTCTCCGAGCCCAACAGGAGAGGGGCTCCTCCATGGCGTGCTCCTCATCGAGCCCCACCTCGTCGCCGGAGAGGATCTCCTGCAGGACCTCCGGCCTCCTCCCACGATTCAGCCGCAGCAGCACCCGAGGGCCTCCACCAGCTCACCGCCGCAAACTCAGCCACGATCCGGAGCCACCAGGACCCTGTCGCCACGCCTACTGCCGCCTGCATCGAGCGAGGGGACGAGCTCCTCCTCGGCCAGCCACGTCGTCCTCTTGCTCCCGACCTCTGTGTGCCGGCCTCAAGCTCAACCTTGCCTCATCGCCTGACGACCGGCACCGCTGCCGTCGACCACCACCAAGGGAGCACCACGGCGTCCCGTTTTCCTGCGCCCCCTCTCGAACCAGGAGCCGGAGCTCATCCACGCGCTGGCCAGCAGCAGTGCACCCCGCCTCGACTCGCCATGGAGACCACCGCGGCAAGGCCAGCCCTCGTCGCCCTTCTCATTTTCCATCCTTTCTTCTTCCACCTCCCTAATCTCTCTATTCCCTCTCTCTGCCGCCTTGGACAGGGCTTCGACGCCGCTGCCTCCTCTGCTTTAGAGCAACGCGCCGCCCCATGGATCCTTCTCTGCCTGGAGCTTCTTCACCTGCATCCCCCCCCCCTCCGTCCAGATCTGCCGTCTCCGCCTCCCTTCCTTCGTCTCCGGTTAGCAGACGTGCCGCCGCGGCTCTGCTTCCTGTCGAACAGAGAAGCGCGCCCGCTTGTCCCTATCACATTGACCGCGATAACGCTTGAGCCAGATCCAGCCGACCCACTTGCCCCGCCAGCCTGCTGCTTCCACCAACTGGGCCTTAGCCCAATGTGAGCCACCCCAAGCGCCCCCTCCTTTTTTTTCTTACCACTAGGCCAGTTCAGTTTCGGCCCAGTGGATGTTTTTTTTGGTTCTGCGAATTTCGCTAATTTCCGGGGATTTGCAGATTTACAGAAAACCCCCTAGCCTTCATGCATTTAATATCTCACAAACTAAGCATCACATGTAAAAACTTTGTATATGAAACTTGCTTAGTTTTTCATCTAGTTTCATAATATGTGTTTTTCATCCATGTTTAAAATGTTTAATATGATGTTTGATTAAATTTGCTTAAATAACTTGCTAAAATGCTTTATTTCATAACTTAATAACCGTAGCTCCAAACCTAACAAACTTTATATGTAAATGGGGTAGAATTTTGCATAGTTTAACTTGGTGGCATCACTTTGCATGTTTAACAACTACAAAATATGGTTTAGGACAGAAGAGTACCAAACCAAATATATGCATATGAGGATTTTCCAGACTTATTGTTTGTTGTTCCGGCCTCATTTAAACTTGCCTAGATAGGTAGTTTTCATTTGCTTCACCCTCTTGCCATGTTTAACAACATTTAATATTGTTGGGTACATAAACGAGATCGAAATAAATAACTTGAATGTGGTGTTTCGTTCATATGCAACGGAGTTGCATATTGTGCTCTACTTAATTTGTTGGGTTGCTTGTGCACTTTGCCATGCCATGCTTCATTAAACCGGACATGCATCATACTTGATTGTGCATCATGCCATGATTATGTGATGGTTGTTTACTATGTTGTTTGCTCCTTTCCGGTGTTGCTTCTTCGGGTTGGTTCCGGTAACGTTGCGTTTGTGAGGATCCATTGACTACGTCTATTTGTCTTCTTCGTGGACTCGTTCGTCTTCCTTGCGGGATTTCAGGCAAGATGACCATACCCTTGAAATCACTTCTATCTTTGCTTGCTAGATGCTCGCTCTTTTGCTATGCATATGCTGCGATACCTACCACTTGCTTATCATGCCTCCCATATTGTTAAGCCAAACCTCTAACCACCTTGTCCTAGCAAACCGTTGTTTGGCTATGTTACCGCTTTGCTCAGCCCCTCTTATAGCGTTGTTAGTTGCAGGTGAAGATTGAAGTTTGTTCCTTGTTGGAACATGGAGATGTTGTTCCTTGTTGGAACATGTTTACTTGTTGGGATATCACAATATCTCTTATTTAATTAATGCATCTATATACTTGGTAAAGGGTGGAAGGCTCGGCCTTATGCCTGGTGTTTTGTTCCACTCTTGCCGCCCTAGTTTCCGTCATATCGGAGTTATGTTCCCGGACATTGCGTTCCTTACGCGGTTGGGTTATAATGGGAACCCCTTGACAGTTCGCCTTGAATAAAACTCCTCCAGCAAGGCCCAACATTGGTTTTACCATTTGCCACCTAGCCTTTTCTTTCCCTTGGGCCGGCTAGCCCAAGGGTCATCTTATTTTAACCCCCCGGCCAGTGCTTCTCTAAGTGTTGGTCCAACCCAGAGCACCGTGTGGGGCCGTCCCTTAGCAACTTGGGTTATGTTGGCTCCCGTACGCTTAGCTTATCTGGTGTGCCCTGAGAACGAGATATGTGCAGCTCCTATCGGGATTTGTCGGCACAGCGGGTGGTCTTGCTGGACTTGTTTTACCATTGTCGAGGATGTCTTGTAACCGGGATTCCGAGTCTGATCGGGTTTTCCCGCTAGAAGGAATATCCTTCGTTGACCGTGAGAGCTTGTGATGGGCTAAGTTGGGACACCCCTGCAGGGTTTTGATCTTCTGAAAGCCGTGCCCGCGGTTATGGGCAGATGGGAATTTGTTAATGTCCGGTTGTAGAAAACCTGAAGTTTACCTTAATTAAAATGCACCAACCGTGTGTGTAACCGTGATGGTATCTTCTCGGCGGAGTTCGGGAAGTGAACACGGTGTTGGAGTTATGCTTGACGTAGGTTGTTCTAGGATCACTTCTTGATCATAGTTTTATCGACCGTGCCTTGCCTTCTCTTCTCGTTCTCATTTGAGTATGTTTAGCCACCATATATGCTAGCCGCTTGCTGCAGCTCCACCTCATACTTTTCCTTACCCATAAGCTTAAATAGTCTTGATCGCGAGGGTGCGAGATTGCTGAGTCCCCGTGACTCACAGATACTTCCAAAACCTGTTTGCAGGTGCCGATGTTACCGAGCAGGTGACGCAACCAAGCTCAAGGAGGAGCTCGATGAAGATCTTATCCTTTGTGTTGTTCCATTCTAGTTGATCAGTAGTGGAGCCCAGTTGGGGTCGATCGGGGATCTGTGTAGCATTTGGGGTAGTCTTCTTTCATTTTGGTTGCGTAGCCGGACCTTGATTGTATTTGAATGATGTAATGCTTTATTCATGTATTGTGTGAAGTGGCGATTGTAAGCCAACTATGTATCTCTGTCCCTTTTGTATTACATGGGTTGTGTGAAGATTACCTCACTTGCGACATTGCTTTCAATGCGGTTATGCCTCTAAGTCGTGCTTCGACACGTGGGAGATATAGCCGCATCGAGGGTGTTACATAGGGGGATCACTTGCGCGAATCCGAGAGCGTCAGCAGTGCGTCATCTTCATTGCCATTTCCATCATCGACAGCTCCGTGAAGCATGGCGCCCAAGAAGAAGCCCGGTGCCACAGCTCACCCATCCACCTCGAAGGCTCCGCCACCCGCAGCCGCTGACACCACGGGGAATGTGGAGGCGCACGGGGATGTGGGCGCTGTGGGGGATGCGGTCGGTGCAGGTGGCATTGTCACCGCCTCCCCCGCAGCCGAGGCAGGAGCGGGAGGCGCCAGAGGAGAGCAGCATTAGCAGCATCCGAGCGGTCATGCTCCATGAGGTACGAATGGTGGGGTTATGCCGTCTGTACCTCTTCCCCTCGCCGAAGGGCACAGCCACAGTGGTGGCACCCGGTCTGGGGCGAATCACCAGCCTCCGGCCACCCCTGGCACGGGCACGGCCGTAGGGCGCGCGTCTCCCCAGGAGCGGGTTGACCCTACTTTTGTGCCTAATGGAGCCACTGGCCCTCTAGCGCCTTCAACGCGTCACCATCCCATCCAAGCGGCTGGTTGGCAATAGTGAGGGCGCGCCATAGTCGCCACCGGCACCGTCAGAAGTCGTACGACGGTATGATCTACATCATCATCATCGATGCCAGGCACTACGGAGGCCATGACGCGGGCCCAACTGCTGTTAAGGTTCCCGCGGACGGTCGATTAGATGGATGAATGGAGAGTCTCCATTTAGGTTCTAATTGGCTTCACCGAGGCTGGGGGTTCACAACGGGCTGGCCCGCCACGGCCTCCCTAGGCGACAACGACGGCTCGCGCTGCTGGCCGTGTGGAAGGGGCCACCCCCACTGTGCAGCCCCCACCACGGCAATCAGTGCTGGAGCTACGTAATCAAGAAACCGACGACGTATCAATGGGCTCTTTCGTCCCTCGAGCATATCTGGGCCAATGACGCACCTCGGAGGACAGGCGGAGGGGAGGCGCGTGCGTCATCGTCGTCGAGCCGCGACGCCCACTGTCAGACCAATGGGTGCGATGGCCCTGACATCGACGAGCTTGTGCTCGAGGATGGCGGGTGCCTGCCTTTCGAGGTTGGTGACCTACCTTTACTCGTGAGCTGCGGCAAGTTCATTGGTCATCCACTCACATGTTCAAGCCGGAGATACCCAAGAAGTATGATGGGAGGCTGAACCCGGTAGAGTTCTTGAGCATCTACACCATCGCTGTTCAAGCTGTCGGTTGAAGAGATGAGAAGGTGTTCGCCAACTACTTCCCTTTGGCACTCAAGTCCAACGTGATGTCCTGGCTGATGCACCTGCCGGAGAACTCCATTTCGTTGTGGGCTAACCTGGACGCCATCAAGAACCAAGATGGCCTAGAGACTTGCAGTTTCTCCAATAGAAAGAAGGAGAGACTATTCACAAGTATTTGTAGAGATTCAGCAGAGCTCACAGAAATATCCCAAATATCCACCCGACGGCTGTGATAGCTGGCTTCCAATCCAATGTGCGCAACCGCAGGATACATTCCAAGATGAATGTGCGGTTGCCCAAGACTGTCAAGGAGCTTTACACCTTGGGGGAAAAATGCGCTCAGGTGGAGGAGGGAAGGAAACTCACTGGAGAGGAGGATTGCGTCGACATCGACTCAGAGGATGACGACGAGTCCACCAGCTAGAAGAAGAAGAAGAAGAACAAGCGAAACAAGAGGCACAAGCATAAGACAGTGATGACCGTCGAAGGATGAAGCACGCTTAGTACCGGCAAGAAGGCTAGGGCCGAGGCCCCCGACAAGGAAGCTGCCGCGTTCGCTGACTGCCGGGAGGCTGAGGCTGCCGAGAGGGCTGGGAAAGGCGATGGGCCATACTGCAAGATTCATCATACCAAAGGCCACGATCTCCAAGAGTGTCACCAGGTTGAACAGCTCGTTAAGAGGCAGAGGGCTGAATATGAGAAGCGTGATAAAGAAAAAGGTCAGAATGGCACTGGTCGGAAGGGCCAAGACGGTGAAGAAAATTGCCCCAACATGGCTTTTTGGAACCAAGGAAAACTTGCCTCGGGCCGAGAGAAGGAAGTTTGCAATGATGAGAGTGATGGAGGGGATGAAGAGGAAACCAGTGAGCAGGAATTCCAGAAGGCCACTGACGCCCTGTGCATTGACGAGGGTGCATATTTTCACGGCGGCAGAGTCTCGGAAGCTGCTCAAATGGTCACGCACGCCCATCATCTTTGACTAAGAGGACCATCCTAACCGCACCACTACAGTAGGGTGTTTGCCGTTGTTGGTCTCTCCAACAATTCGCAACCTCAAGGTCATAAAGATGTTGGTTGACGGCGGGGCCAGGTTGAATATGATTTCACCAAAGGTTATTAGCAAGCTTCAGATAGTAGAGGAAGAACTAAAGGTCATGGGAATGTTTCAAGGAGTCAATCTCGGCATGAGTCATCCTATGGGAAAGATCATGTTGCCAGTGATATTCGGAGGAGAATTGAACTATCGGACTAAGAAGGTTGTGTTTGACATGGTCGATCTCCACGTGCCGTACAATGGGGTCCTTGGATGCCCAGCTTTGGCAAAATTCATGGCGGCATACCACTATGCCTACAACACCTTGAAGATGCCAGGGCCGATAGGAGTCATTTCCATTCCGATAGATGAGAAAGATGCAATTATTTGTGTGGATAAGATGTACCGGGATGCGGTCGCGGCAGAGGCCGTGGCAGCAGCAGTTCCCGCCAAGGAGAACTAAGGAAAGAATAAGGATAGCAAGGACACCATCACGGAATCCAGGAAGCATACCTCTTCGGAGTGTGCTATGCATGTTGATGACTTGCGGGAGAGTTCCAATAGCAAGAGATCCAAGGTTGGTACGCCACATGTACAGAAGGTCCCAGCAGGGCTGGCTGGCGTTGATGGTACCTTCACCATTAGCGTGCTCGTTGGATGACAAATAGGAAAGCGTGCTCGTTGCCTTCCTGTGAGCGAATATCGATGTGTTTGCCTGGCAACAATCTAATATCCTCGGTTTTCCCAACGAGGTAATCAAGCACCACCTTGTTGTCTGCCCACATGCCCGACCCATCAAGCAAAAGGTTTGAAAGCACGCCTTGGAGAGGTAGCAGTTCATTGCAGAAGAGATTAAGAGGCTTGAGGCAGCTGGTCTGGTCAGAGGAGTACTGCATCTGACATGGTTAGCGAACCATCAGTCGTACACAGGGCTAACGGAAAATGGAGGCTTTGCATAGATTTCACTGATCTCAACAAGGCTTGCCCGAAGGACCCATTACCCTTGCCGCGCATCGACCAGATTGTAGACTCCACTTGAGGTTTTTATTTGCTCTCCTTTCTGGATGCATACTCTGGGTATCATCAGATCTTCATGTCCAAGGAAGACAAAGAGAATACCTCATTCATCCACCCATGTGGTACATACTGCTTTCTACGCACGCCTTCCGGGTTAAAGAGTGCCGGGTCCACTTCTCCAAGAGCAGTCCAGATTGGCTTTGAACCACAGTTACATAGAAACATTGAGGCTTATATGGATGATATTGTGGTCAAGACCAAGGACAGATCAACCCTCATCCAGGATTTGGAGGAGACATTTGCTAATCTGCGCAAGATCAACTTGAAGCTGAAACCAAAGAAGTGTGTGTTTGGCGTTACCTCCAGCAAGCTACTTGGGTTCTTCATGTCCCATCGTGGGATCAAAGCCAACCCCGACAAGATCAAGGTTATCGAAAAGATTCAGGCACCCAGGGTTGTCAAAGATGTGAGGTGTCTGACAGGGTGCATTGCCACACTTAGCAGATTCATCTCCAAGTCTGCCGAGCGCGCCCTGCCGTTCTTCAAAATTTCGAAGAAGGCAGGACCCTTGAAGTGGACCCAGAAGAAGACGTAACGTTACAAGATTTGAAGACCTACTTGTCCTCTGTGCCCACTTTGGTTGCCCCTCAACCACAAGAGCCATTGTTGCTGTACTTAGCAGCGACTAATCAAGTGGTTAGTGCAGCCCTAGTGGCACAGCGGGAAGTAGAGTAAACAGAGAGTGAACAAAGCCCGGCATGGCAGGATGAGGATCAAGACAAAGAAGAGCATTGCAGCTGGGGAAACCCCAAGGGCGCGGCAAGGAAGAAAGTGGTGCAGCGCCCAGTATACTTTGTCAGTTCCCTATTACAGGGGGCTATATTGAGGTACTCTGGTGTGCAAAAGTTGATTTTTGGCC
This sequence comes from Triticum urartu, assembly GCF_003073215.2. Taxonomy (NCBI): domain Eukaryota; kingdom Viridiplantae; phylum Streptophyta; class Magnoliopsida; order Poales; family Poaceae; genus Triticum; species Triticum urartu. The sequence goes on from NC_053027.1 coordinate 266,399,008, forward strand.
TCATTATCGCCTCAAGGAAACTGCGCCACTACTTCCAAGCCCATGAAATTACGGTTGTCACCTGCTTTTCCGTTGCAAAGGATACTCCGAAACCCTAAGGCTACTGGCAGAATAGTGGTGTCGGCTTTGGAGTTATCCAGCTTTGGCATGAAATTTAAGAGCACATCAACAATTCAGAGTAGGGCATAGGTAGAGTTTATTGCAGAATGGACGCCAACACCTGATGAAGAAGTATTGGAAACAGTTACCCCCAGCAAGGAAGCGCCCTAAGAATGGATCATGTATTTTGATGGTGCTTTCTCCCTGCAAGGTGCAAGGGCTGGTTTGCTTCTCGTTGCTCCCACTGGGGAGCAGTTGAAGTACGTCGTCCAGATGCATTTTCCCCGTGAGGAGGCAACCAACAATACAACTGAATATGAAGGGCTCCTTACCGGGCTCCGGATTGCCACATAATTGGGAATTAAGAACCTGATCATTCGAGGAGATTCACAACTTGTGGGGAGACAAGTCAACAAGGATTACCAAAGTTCATTGATGGAGGCATACTTCGAGGAAGTGAGAAGATTGGAGGTGCACTTTGACAGATTGCAAACACAACACATACCCCGTGCGGAAAAAAGCATAGCTGATCATCTATCAAAGTGTGTTGCACAAAAACTTCCTGTGGAACCAGGAACTTGTGTTCTCCATCGTACTCAGCCCTCCGTATCCCTTGCAACAATGGCCCAAAAGAGGAGGAAGTTGGACTCCGGTAATCCTCTCCCCGTAGAGCCTCCCGAGGCTCCTGGTAGGGACCCTGCTGGAAACAACTCCCCATCAATTGCTGGGCTGCGCCCTCCTGCTGGGCCACTGGTCCCCGCGGTCGAGGAACACGCTCCCGCAGATGAGGAAGTGCCGCTAGCCCTTGTTGCCGAGCCCCAGGCTCCAACATGGGCAAGGCACATAGTCCATTTTCTCCAAACTGGAGAACTTCCCAATGAGCAAGAGGAAGCAGAAAGAGTAGCTCGGAGGGCCAGTATGTATTAGTTTGTCGATAACACTCTATACGGAAGGAGGCCCAATGGTGTGAAATTGAAGTGCATCTGTCGGGAAGAAGGAAAGGAACTGCTGGAGGAAATACACAAAGGCATGTGTGGCTCCCACATTGGATCAAGGGAATTAGTTGGGAAAGCATTCCGGCGAGGATTCTATTGGCCCACCGCCCTCCAAGATGCGCATTAGTACAACGATGTGCTGTACAAACGGTTTTCAACCCCTTTCTGTGATGGCATTTGGAAACATCGCCAAGTGAGTGTGGGAGATAGGGGGGTCCTTCCCACACAACCCAGAAACCATCGGGGATATGCCCTGCTGGCACACACGCTCGGCAAAATGAGGTCGTGTGCGACAGGCAAGCGCTCAAATACGGTTATACGTCCAGTAATGCTGAAAAATACATTTATACAGGCGAAATCGTTTCCGGTTGTAAGTACATACCACACAATCAGTCCCCGCTAAAATTTTCCATTCGTATGAACATCCCACACAGTCGCTCCAAGGAAAACGTTTCCCTTCGCAAGTACAACACACAATTTTCACCGTTAAACCGTTTTGTGATAGCGTTGCCATTGCACACGATATTAACTATTTTATCGTTTGCAGCATAGGTGACCTTGTCACCTTCAGCTACGTTCGCAGAACGCAGCTTGTGTGTGATACTACGGAGCCAGTCATCTGCATCGACTGGTTCAATGGAATGATGGAAGGTAGGTGGTTTCAGACCAATGAAATCATAGATGGTCGCTGACTCTTTGTGCTGATGGGATGTGTTCTCCTCAATATGTGCTAATAAGCTGTTAGACTGACGCTTGTTCCTCTCCATCTCTAACATGAACTCTGCCAATGAAGACTGGTCGGGAGGATCCTCATCCCTACCATCTTCGTGGTTTCGGCTACGGGCAACAGAACTTCGGTTAACCGGCAACATCCTAAAGAACGAAACCAAAGAAAACAAGGATGGATTCAACACCAACTATATGATGCAAAAGGTAGCACACGAAATTAGTATCTCTCGAACTCCTAGGACAATTCCGGCAGCATAACGGCAGTAAAATGCTCAAAATGAGACATTCTGCAAAATGCGGGGTAGCACCATACTCAACATCATCACTAAAGGTTCTGAGATATTACTAAACAAACTACACCGGAAGTACATGAAATCTGGAATATTACTCTAATCAACCAATCCTAAGAGACTACGGAGTAGTAACACGTGATCCTAATAGACAGAAGAGGAAGCCTAGTTCCTTAACCCCGTAGGAAAGATAGGATGACTCAGGTCAGAAGGCATGAGGTATAAGGAGTAAAAAGAGCCTTACGTTCCCTTCCACAATCAATTCCCCTATATAGCTAAAGAATTTCTAGACCCAACTTCGACCAGGTTGGCTTGGTAATCCTACAGGAAGTCAGGCTCTTATACCAAAGTTGTTGGGACCCCGATTCTAAGTCACACCGATCTAGCATGTAACACCTCATATCACTTTGCGGCCTCACGCACGGTATTCCCACGGGTGTCGCCTTACCATGGCCCGGCACTGTTTGCGCCTTTTGGCTCACGTATATGATAGAATCGCTAGCATCCATATGACAGAGAACCCGGGCCGACATGACTAGTCGTGAACCCAATGTGGCACTGACTTACAGGGACAGGCATACATGAAACAACATCGAGCATGTCAGTCATCAGCGTGTGAATCCGGGCTGTAGCAACTGGGCTAACAGGACTCTGGGAATCCGGGCTGTAGCAGGCTAGCAGGACTCCGGAAGTCACCACGTGACATTTCCCCGAAGGGACAGACACAGGAATGAAGTGAATCATATGCCGGCCAGTCTAAGTGTTCCGGAGCAGTAGTGCTCGGCTAGCAGGACTCCGGTGAACCGGGCTGTCGCAGACTACCATGGCTTAGTGTAAGCACTAGACTACATTTCCCCATAAGAGAGGCTACCAAGGATAAACAACTAGGTTGTCGGATCCCACACATAGCAATACATGTCACACGTACACATAACATGCAAGTATGTGCTATACAACATGGCATCACAACATAACGCAAACTCATATAGAATAAGGCCCAGAAGAGCCACATAGCATTAATACAAGCAGAGGTCTCATGACCCATCATTCAGAGCATACAAGCAACGGAAGCATTACAAGTCTGAGTATAGACAACTACAAAAGAAAAAGGCCGAGAAGCCTGACTATCTGCAAGTCCCTCCCAAGGGTACAAGATCATAGCTGAGGTAACAAGCTACTCGTCGAAGTCCAAGCGGTACTACTAGTGAGACAGATGTCTCACATGCAAAACATAAATAAAGCAAACGTGAGTACAAAGGTACTCAGCAAGACTTACATCAGATCCTATCATACATGCATTTGTATCAAGAAGGTAATGTTGTAACGCCCCAAGACCGGAGCTTCAGATGCCTTCCAGGGTTTCCGGGTTTCGTTGTGTGATTTGTTTCGTCTGTTGCATTCATCTTTGCATCATGTGCATTGCATCATGTCATCATGCATCCCGTTCTAAAACTCAACTAAATAAATTGCATGGATCTTCGGTCCATTTAAACCGAGGGAATTCACATGGTGATTCTCTTTAAAACTTATTCTCCCAATATTTTAGGGAGCTATATTCAATATTCCATTTTCGGAATCACCCATGAACACACTTGCTAATAATCACATGCCTTTTCTCGCTTCAAGTTTGGGTCCCCAAACTTTGCTTTTATCCTTTCCCCATTTTCCAGAGCTCCACCAAAAATCCGAACATTTTTGGACCTTCCTAACCCTCACTTCCTATTCAAACCATTTGATTTTAGATCAAATGAGTTTGAATTTAAAACTTTCAAAAATGCCCACTCCATTTTCTTGGAACATGTGCATTTTTGGCGAGTCCGTGGAAATTACTCCCATGCCCAAATTCCATCCATACCCTCTCCTTCTATTTTTCTTTTCTCTTTTTGGTTAAGAGAGGAGAGTAGAGAAAGAGAGAGCCCAGCTCAAGCGAATCCCATCCAGCCAGCAGGCCTCTGTCCACTTCCCTCTCCCTGGGCCGGCCCCAAGGCCCATCTTGCTTCCCGACCTCTAGCCCAGTCGCTCCCCGCTGTAACCCTAGCCTCCCTGCATCGATCCCCATCTCCCCCCATCGATCCCTTCCTCCTGTGCGTGCACCGTCAGAGAGAGGGAGAGAGTAGCCCTGCACCCCCGTCCCGATCCATGGATCTCCTCGCCCATGCCTCCCCGTCGCTCTTCCTTCACGCGAGCCTCCTTTTCCTCCGTCGCGCCGACCGGCGACAGCTGCCGCTGAGCTCCTCCAGGAAGGCCACCTCAAGCGGGAGCCATGCTAGGCTCCTCTTCCTCGCACCGGCTCCGCCCACGCCCGAGCATCCGAGAGCCGCAGACCGAGCCGCCTCCTGCCTCGTCCCCGCACCATAGGGCGTCGCCTCTGGTTGGTTCCAGCCGTGCTCGGCCTCCCCTCGAGCACCCGCGCCTGCAGCCGTCGTCCTCTGCGCCCGCAGACGTCGCCCGTCGCCGGCGTCACAAGTCCGCATTACCGAGTCCCTCGTCCTGCCGGAGCTGCTCCTCCCGCCGCCCAAGTACCTCCCCGCCTCCGGCCATAGTGCCCACACCAGGACCGCCCTCCACCGCTGGCTTTATCTCCGGCGAGCGCCGCGCCGTCTCCCTGCCTCGTCTGCGGTGCCGGCGTCAACAACAGCAGTGGACCGGAGCCCCTACCTTGCTCCACCACGTCGCCAACCTCCTACCGTGGCCTCCTCCTCGCTTCAAGTCCTTGCTGTCAAGCATCACGTCGCCGCCCTGCTATGTTCGTCGCCGAAGATCGCCAGATCCGGCCGCGTTGGGTCCGATCCTCCCGTCCCTGCCTTGCTGCTGCCCACCAGAGGCCTTCCGTCTCGCGTTTGTTTTGGATCAGCAAGGATGAGACACCAAGAACCGTACCTGGACCGTCAAGAACCTTCTCCGAGGATTTTTCCAAGTACCATGACATGAACGACCCTCGAACGCGTCAAGTACCACTACCATCAAGTACCTCTTCGCAAGACCAAGTTCCTCTATGATACATGTATCACTACACGACGAACCGCCAAGACCCAAGTACCATGACGCCAAGTACCTCTTCGGAACGTCAAGGTGGATCTCGAACTTTGACGAGGTTCCGATAAGACCCTCGACGTGTACGGCTACAATGTGAATGTGTACCCGACGACCTCGGAGACCTATGTTACACCAAGTACTACAACGACCTTCGACTTGTACCCCTACATCGCACCGAAACGCCGAGTTCCTCGCCGAGACCCCAAACATTTACGGAACCTTGTGCGACTATGGATGAGAACAACCATCGTCGAACCCAAGTTACTCAGATTCGTCAAGTCCCTCTATGAAAACATTGTACGACTACTTCCGTGGCTGAAGGCCCGTGTACAACTACCGTCGCCGTGGACGACTACTTCCTCTACTTCCTCTACGAACCCGAACCGCTCCGAGAATGCACCTGGAAGGTATAACCGCCGAGACGATGACCCGTGGACGAAAGCATGTGTTGAATGAGATGCATGTTTAGTTGTTGTTTTCACCCGTGAACGTTAATGGTTTCTCCTCGTTGCCATGCCATCGTTGACTCGTGGGAACCCGGTTGCGGGATCACCCCCACCTTCTATCGCATGTCACGCTCCCGTCACTTTTCCTTTTGCACCGGTATCTCCGTGAGCTATCAGAACCGGAATGTTGTCGTGGCACAATTTCCGTTGTCATTGTCGTGGCACCCGTTTTGTTTCCGCCATGATGACAAATGCTTCCTTATGCTCATGTCAACTTTTAATAAAAATTACATAAACTTGTTCATGTCATTCGCATCATGATAATAACATTTAAATGCTTAAAAATTTTGTTGCACCAAATTGATAAATGCATATGAGGTTTTACCGAAATTGTTGCTTGTTGTTTCGGCCTCATTTAAACTTGCCTAAATGTTTAGTTCACTTATGCTTCACATCTTGCCATGTTAACAACATTTAATTTTGTTGGGTACTTAAACGAGATCGGACTAAATAAGTCACGTGGTGTTTCGTCAATATGCAACGGAGCTGCACTTTGAGCTCCACTTAATTTGTAGGGTTGTTTGCGCACTTTGCCATGCCATGCCTCTTTAAACCGGACATGCATCATACTTGTTTGTGCATCATGTCATTTTCATGTCGTGGTTGTTTACTATGTTGTTTGCTTCTTTTCGGTGTTGCTTCTTCGGGTTGGTTCCGATAACATCGCGTTTTGAGGAACCGTTCGACTACGTCCGTTTGTCTTCATCATGGACTCGTTCTTCTTCCTTGCGGGTTTTCAGGCAAGATGACCATACCCTCAAAATCACTTCTATCTTTGCTTGCTTAGTTGCTCGCTCTTTTGCTATGCCTATGCTGCGATACCTACCACTTGCTTATCATGCCTCCCATATTGTTGAACCAAGCCTCTAACCCACCTTGTCCTAGCAAACCGTTGTTTGGCTATGTTACCGCTTTGCTCAGCCCCTCTTATAGCGTTGTTAGTTGCAGGTGAAGATGAAGTTTGTTCCTTGTTGGAACATGGAGATGTTGTTCCTTGTTGGAACATGTTTACTTGTTGGGATATCACAATATCTCTTATTTAATTAATGCATCTATATACTTGGTAAAGGGTGGAAGGCTCGGCCTTTTTCCTGGTGTTTTGTTCCACTCTTGCCGCCCTAGTTTCCGTCATATCGGTGTTATGTTCCCGGATTTTGCGTTCCTTATGTGGTTGGGCTATAATGGGAACCCCTTGACAGTTCACCTTGAATAAAACTCCTCCAGCAATGCCCAACCTTGGTTTTACCATTTGCACTAACAACCTACCACCTTCCCTTGGGTTCTGCAGACTCAAGGGTCATCTTTACTCTAACCCCCCCGGGCCAGTGCTTCTCTAAGTGTTGGTCCGAACCGAGCTGCCTGCGGGGCCACCTCGGGGAAACTTGAGGGTTGGTTTTACTCGTAGCTAGTCTCATCTGAGTGTGCCCTGAGAACAAGATATGTGCAGCTCCTATCGGGATTTGTCGGCACATTCGGGCGGTGTTGCTGGATTTGTTTTAACTTGTCGAAGTTGTCTTGTAGAACCGGGATACCGAGTCTGATCGGAATGTCTCGGGAGAAGGTATATCCTTCATTGACCGTGAGAGCTTGTCATGGGCTAAGTTGGGACACCCCTGCAGGGATTTGAACTTTCGAAAGCCGTGCCCACGGTTACGGGCAGATGGGAATTTGTTAATGTCCGGTTGTAGAAAACCTGAAGTTGACCTTAATTAAAATGCATCAACCGCGTGTGTAACCGTGATGGTCTCTTTCCGGCGGAGTCCGGGAAGTGAACACGGTGTTGGAGTTATGCTTGACGTAGGTTGTTCAAGGATCACTTCTTGATCATAGTTTTCTCGACCGTGCATTGCCTTCTCTTCTCGCTCTCATTTGCGTATGTTAGCCACCATATATGCTAGTCGCTTGCTATAGCTCCACCTCATACCTTTTACCCTTCCTATAAGCTTAAATAGTCTTGATCGCGAGGGTGTGAGATTGCTGAGTCCCCGTGACTCACAGATACTTCCAAAACCAGTCTGCAGGTGCTGATGTTACCGAGCAGGTGACGCAACCAAGCTCAAGGAGGAGCTCGTTGAAGATCTTGTCCTTTGTGTCGTTTCGTTCTAGTTTATCAGTAGTGGAGCCCAGTTGGGGTTGATCGGGGATCTGTTTAGCATTGGGGTAGTCTTCTTTTATTTTGGGCTCCGTAGTCGGGCCCTGATTGTATCTGGATGTTGTAATGCTTTATTCATGTAATTGTGTGAAGTGGTGATTGTAAGCCAACTATGTATCTCTTTCCCTTATGTATTACATGGGTTGTGTGAAGATTACCTCACTTGCAACATTGCTTTCAATGCGGTTATGCCTCTAAGTCATGCTTCGACACGTGGGAGATATAGCCGCATCGAGGCCGTTACAAATGTGGGGTTTAGTTGCAGCAAGCCAGCTTTGACTCAATGGCTAACCTGTTCTAAGACAACGAGAAACTTCTTTGAGGTGAGGCAGTGCACACGAGTCCACTAATCACCACATCAATACACTACTATGGATTTATCCTCGTCTCCTTACGAGAAGGCCATCCATAGCACTCACACTTGTCTTGAGCATTTTAGAGTATCCACTTTAAGTTGTCTATGTACCATGTAAGCATCCAAGAAGTCCATAACCGAGGACACGGCTATTCGAATAGATCATGAAAAGCCTGTAGGGGTGTACTTCTTCACACACGCTCTCACCACTTATCACCATACACACGTCATGTATCTCGGGAACGTTCAAGCGGAAGCCTGGCAAGGGTGTCGGCCACGACCTGACTAACCACACAAGACTCTAGTCCAGCTTTATTGCCTATTCGGGTTCCATCCGTAAGGAGATCCGGCCGAGGTTTCGCTCATGGCCCCAAACGATGTGTACAGAGTTCCCGAGCCCACCATCCGAGTGCCACTCGGTACACCGGGCCACGTGTGCCTAGTCTGTCCCAAGTCCACCCTGCCGGGTGCCACTCGGTAGAAAAATAGCACTACCTACAAACACCAGAAACTATTTGCAACTCCTGGACAGAGATCGAGTTGGTTAATAAGTCGAGAGGGGTCGAGTTACCAGAACCCAATGTGTGGTAGTAGCTAGTCCTTGGACAACATACACAGAACTCAGTGCTTAGGGACGGTTCCAGTGAGACAACCCACCATGTACTCCTACATGGCCTCTCACCGCTACCTTTACCAAATCGTGTTCACACGCTTAACTCTCAATATCAGAACATAGCACTGTACTCCAATTCATTCCCAATGAATCAGACCTGACATACTCTAAGCGATAGCAGGCAAAGCATGGTAGGAACACAACATGGCTCAAACAACTCCTACACATGCTAGTGGGTTTTAACTATTTACTGTGGCAATGACAGGTCATGCAGAGGAATGGGTTCAACTACCGCAGCATAAAGTAGCAGTTGAATCGTTGTTGTCCTAATGTAATAAATGAGAGAAAGAGCGAGAGAGTAGGATTGTATCGGAATGAACAAGGGGGTTTGCTTGCCTGGTAGATCAACAGGGGGACACTGCTCCTCTGACAGGTACTCTGGATCGGTCTCCGGAGCAGGACCTATCGAGAAGGAATGGTGTCGGAAATCAATACACAAGCATATGCAACAATATGATGCATGAACATGGCATGAAGATGTGATTTTGTTTGAGTTAATGCATCTAGCATTTATTTGGTTGAAGTCCATTTGAACCAAGCGTTCAAATACAACTCCAAATTAAGCTCTTAAATATGCCATAAGTGTGTTTTCATATATACAGTATGTATAGGTTAGTTTTCCATGCATGAAAATGGTACAGATGGATAGATTGAATTTTTCTGATAATTTTTCATATATAAATTATTTCAATCTGAGCTACGGTTGAATTTCTATGAATTTTTGAAGTTTATAACATTTTCTGGAATTTCCTGATTTATTTTAAAACCAAAAAATGATATATTGCGTCAGCACTACGTCAGCATGATGTAAGCGAGTCAATGGGTCTGACCAGGTCAAACCTGACGTGTGGGGTCCACACGTCAGTGTCACAGTTAGTTAACAGGGTTAGTTAGTTATTAAACTAATCCTAAACTAAAATTAACAGGGCCGGGCCCCACATGTCAGCGACCACGGGTGGTCAAACCTCCTGGTCAGCGGGGTCAAAACCCGGTCAATCCCGCCGGCGTTTAGCCGCCAGCGAGGCAGAACGCGGCGGAGGGCACGGGATTCGCCTTCCGGCGACCATTTGGACGGCGGAGGCCACGGTCGAGGAGCCAGAGCTCGTGCGCATCTTCTGGGGCAAGTGGGAGAGGCAGGGACGATCGGAGTTCACCGGAATCGAGCTCAAGGCGGCGGCCGGAGCACGGGTTCGGGCGGAATATAGCTACAGGGCACGGCAGGGGCTGCGGAGTGCCTCGATGGCCTCTTGGCGTTGCACTGAGCATGGTGGTGTGCTCGGTCGTGGCCCTGGGTGACAGTGGCCACGACGGCGACATGAACGACGGAGCCGAGCTCTCGGCCGCGACGGCAACGGTGTTAGCGGGAGGAAAGGAGCCATGAGAGAGGGGGTCGACGCAGAAGCTCACAGCGGATCGAACGGAGGGGTTGGCGAGCTCGGGGACGCGCTGAGCTCGACGGTGCCGTGATGGGGATCCAAGGCGGCCGGAGATGAAGACGACGGCGATGGAGGAACTCCAGGGCCTCCCGAGGCGCGTGGCTCGACGGAGAGGTAGGCGGAGATGTGGCGGACCTTAGAGACACAGAGAGAGAGCGAGGGGGAGGCGGTAGCTACGACACCGACGAGCTGCGGCGACGGCAGTGCTCGGGCGCGGTGAGAGCGAGCGAGGGTGAGGAGGGGAAGGAACGAGAGAGAGTGGGAGAGGTGCGGGGCGGCGCGTGGCGTCGTGTGGGGCATCCAGACGACGAGGGGAGAGACATGCAGGCAGGAGGTGGCCGGGCGCATGGCCGCGCGCGCCGGGCGTGTGCGCCTGTCCTCCTCGCACGAGGAATGGGACGACTGGCAGTGCCAGTCGGCTGGGCCGGCCTGCTGGGCCGCTGGGCCGGCCTGCTGGGCCGCTGGGCCGGGCCGGCTGCACAGTGCCAGGCCGCAGGTAAGCACAGGTAGGCTTTTTTCCTTTTTGTTATTCTTTTCTATTTCTGTAATTTGTTTCCTGATTTAGTAAAATACTAAATCAACTTATTTTCTTCTGAAATTTATAGTAGGAGCTAGTTGAAATATTCCAGAGCCCCTCAGATAAAAATCAGAATTATTGGACATATATAAATATATATATCATATATATATCCAATGCAAATGATTATTGCATTAATTCCAAATGGCCAAATAAATATTTAGGAGCTCATGAAAATATTGGTTTGATTTTTATCTCTGTCCAATATTTTCAGAGAGCAACATGAACATTTTCTTAGACCTTTTTGGAGCAATTTTTATCTGGGTCATTTCCAGAAATGATTTCGAAAGGTTTCACAAATCCCCATTTCAAATTTCAGTGAAATTTAAACATGATGCAAACATGAAGGCTAGCCTAGTTCATACCAAAACTAGGGATGTGACATTACTATTATATTTTGGGGACAAATTCCGTCATTAAGTTGGTCAGGTGCCACCGAGCCGGGCTTTCTCCAGTGCAACCACATTTGCCTTTATGGGAAGGCCCTAATGCGGTCTATTGTCGTGCCTCTCGCCGGTGCCTCCAACGAGGGAAGGTTATGGGCGTCCGGTACCCTGGCCCGATAAGCAGACATAACCTTGTGTGCCCGTTGTTGTTGTTATGGATCTGGTCCCCGTGACAGACATTTTGGCCATGGCGGTGGTCGTTGTGTCTTTGGTAGACACGGGGCCACCAAGGACTAGCCCAGTGGGGAGTGAGTCGGAGTGGCCGGGAGAGTGTCATGGTAGTAGATCGTTTTGTTGGAACGCCATTGGTCCACCCGAATGGGAGTGCGAGGCCATGGGTTCCGTGGTGTGGGTAAAGTGCGCAACCTCTGCAGAGTGTGTTTGTTTAAGATATCGATAGCCTCGTCCTCGGTCATGGGCATGGGTTCGTACTAGGTCACACCGTTCGATAAACACTCACATGACAGAATGAATTATAGGTGATTTCTATGTTGATATGTTGAGCAGTACAGATTGGCAGGATGTTGATGATTATGTTGGAGACCAAGTGTTGTTCATGGTAGTGATCGCCGGAAAGATCACCGTTTGAGACTAAGTGTTGTTCATGGTTGTGATCGCCGGAAAGATCACCGTTTGGTTTTGATCACAAGGTGATCGAGATGGTTTATTGCTTGGTCGGTTAGCCAAGAGTGATATGGTTACGGAGATCTGAGATGGTGATTTATTAGTATTGTATCAGTTTCATACCATGCTTGGTAGTTGTTTCATCATAATAGTCATTAATATAATTAACCTGTTAATGCTATGTTATTGTCTTGCCTTGATGTTTATGGTTGTTGTGAGCTTGCAAGTACAATCAATGTACTGACATGGCGTGTCATGCCAGATTGCAGGTGATGCCATGATTGCTTGAATGCTTGTCGATGGTTGCCGTGCGTGTGAGCTAGATCATGTCCCAGCCAGAGTCCCTACGGAGTGGAGTTCACCACCTTCGTTGTTGTTCCTCTGCTAGAAGTATTCTGCTGCTACGAGTTGTTTCACTGCTAGCATAGAGCAATTGTAGTATCGCAGCCATAGTGTCGCCGTGCTGATGTGCTTCTTTGTAACATCAGACCCTTGTATTATTATTCTTGTAATAAGAGCTTATTTGTTCTATGTCAAGCAGTGTCGCATTCCAGAGACTTCTCCTCGATCTCTGGGCTGGAATGCGGGGTGTTCCGGTTTCTCTAAGCCGGGGTGCCACACTTCCCGATGTCGCCTGGGCAACCGCCCGGGTTGACAAAAAGCATGTCGCATGTCGCAGGGCCATCATTGCTTCCCACCTTGCATCTTCCTCACTCCACCGCGATCCCCTTCCCCTAGCGAGAAGCTCCTCCGGATCCAGACATGGTGCGGCCTCTCCTTCTCCCCCGCCGGCACTATCGGATTTGTGGGTTCCAGCAAACCCTTGAGTTTCGAACACTAGGGTGCGCATGAATAACTCTCTCTCTCTCTCTCTAGGTCGCTCGCACGATGATCTCAAGGCCTAGCTCGACGAACCCAAGGAACACGAGACACAAAGGTTTATACTGGTTCGGGCTACCGTTGTGGTGTAATACCCTACTCCAGTGTTGTGGTGGTGGATTGCCTCGAGGGCTTGGGATGAACTAGTACAATGGATGAACTACCTCCTGAGGAGAAGTGTTCTTGAGCTCGATAAGCTGGTGTGTTTGAGGATGGTCCAAATGATCCGTCCCCTAGGATCCAGCCTAGTGAGGCCGCCCCCAGGGAGGTCTTGGCATCATCTGCCTCGCGAGGCTTGGCCCCTCGCGAGGGTCTTGAGTTGTCGCTGCCGATGATGGGATGTACCAGGCCACTGGTGAAGCCACACCGTGGGCCACAGGTAGGCAAGTCTAGGTAACCCCGTTCCCAGGACGCTGACAGTAACCCCCGGGGCCAAGGCGTGCTTGAGCTTGTCTTCGAGGCGAAGCCAAATGGCAAGTGCGGAGCGCCGTGGGCCCCAACCGCCCGTGGCCTTGGTCGCGCATGGCGATTAACAGGACGTGGGCGTCTCCACTTCCCCATGCAGCCTCGGCAACTGCCCGACTTGACGAGACCCTGCTGCATGCAGAAGAAAGTCATAATTACCTTAGATTGTGGAGGCCGGTGGTTGGCCTCCCTCTGGCTATAAATGAGGAGAGGTGCAGAGCCCCCGCCGAGCATCTCCCGCTCCACTTCGCCTGCTTCTTCTTCTTCCTTGCTCAGCCGTCTTGCTATGACACCCATGGCGCCGATAAGGTGGTTCTCAGCCGCCGAGAAAGGAAAGGACCCCCGCGAAGAGCAGGGGCCTCTTCCACCGAAGAAGAGGCTGACCTGGTCCCGCGACGCTGTTGCGAGGCAGGAGGTGACGAGGCCATGGTACGAGTGGCCTCCCCCTGGCTACCCGTTTCCCTTGTACGCCCAAGTGCAAGGCTCTAGAGGAGGATGCAGCGCCTCGCGCCGCTCGCGCCACGGCCGCGGTAGCCGGGCTATGGTGGCACGCATCACCGGCCCGCGAACTCACGCCGAGGGCTCCTCGCGGGAGCTCGTGGTGTGGGCGGGAATGCCGCCAAGCACCTAGATCAAGTTCCCGTAGTTCTTTACTGAAGAGATGTCGCTAAGGGGGCCGCTCTAGCTATGGCTGTAGGACGCCGAGTGTAGCGCCCCGGCAACGGGAGTAGAGGTCGAGGTCGTCTCCCCGGGGAAGATCTTCATGACTCGTGGATGGGGCGAGGTTGCCCTCGTCTGTCGCGCGGAGGGGGCCCTCACCACACATTTCGAGTATGATGGCGCCTCCACTCTGTTCTTCAAGGTCTTCGACGAGGAAGGCCGCCACCTGGAGTGTTACCCTGGAGGGGGTCGCTTGGACGGCGTAGCAGCCAGCACCGGGCCCGCTGACAGCTCCTCCGGCAGTAGCAGCAGCTCCTGGGAGTCCAGCGACTCTCCTGAGCCTGAAGAGACTCCAGAGACGAGCGGTGATAGCTATGTGCCCCCCCCCAACGCTAGCCGTGCCCAGAGCATAGCAGCAGCGTCCACCCATCGTCGTCGCTGATCTGGATGGAGTTGGCGCCAGCTCCTCGTGGTTCACTGTTGATGATGGCATTGGCGGCGACGCCTATAGATATGACTCTTGGAAATCTTCTTCTTTTGTTCCCTGCAAGGAATCGAGATGAACCCCGTGGGGTGTGTGTAAAGACTCTATAGTACTTTTGCAGTGATGTTATTCCCATTATGAAATTTTCGATTGCACATGTTGCTTCACCATTGTTCCCCCTTTTTGACCTCGCGGTAGCTTAGTGCTCTATGCCGCCGAGTCCCAGTCCCCAGGCAGGCTTCAGCCATCGCTGGTATGCCAGGTCACGATGCCGTGGTCAAGGCCAGGAAGTGAGCATCCCGAGGCACGATAAGAGCTCCTGAGGTGTGATGCTCAAGAGATCCCCATTGGCGTGCAAGCAGCTTCCTAGAGGTAGAAAAGGAAAGCGACATTGCCGGAGCAAGGCTGCGGGAGCTGAGAATCTTAAGTCGCGAGCTGGGCTGCCTTGAATACATGACTTATCTTAGTAGTCCTGGGTCGATTCCTTGTGTGGAGCCCGATTCATGCGCCGCTAATGGTGATGCTTCCAGATTATGTCCACGCTAGCTCCCCCCTTTCACACTCTCCTGAATGCTCTGCGTCCTCGGGTCCAAACCCTCGAGCAAGCTCAGCCGCCGCTGGTAAGCCAGGTCGCGATGCCAAGGTCAAGGCCAGGCGGTGAGGGCTGGAGAGTCAGTAAGAGCTCCTAAGGCGCGATGCTCAGGAGCCCTCCCTTTAACGCCCAAGCGAAAAGCATGAAAGGGACCAGCTAGCAGGGCCACCTGCAACTAGGCACCGAAGATTCCTGCGGGTTAGTGCGAGAAGAGACAGTAGCCCATGGTCACGCTTGCCGCCCTACCATTGCTCCTTCCGCGATAAGATGAAGGCACTGTGGATCTGGTGAGGTGACGTACGTGGAGCGGGCCGCAAGCCAGAGCTCGACCGAACAGGTTTACTAGTGTTGTAGGGACGGGCCTGAGCACAAGCACCGTGCCAGCATGTGAGACTCCTGTTGCTGGATGAGCAAGTTACCGATCAGCAACGCGGGAGGCCGTGATGAGCAAGCACTGTCGGATCCCGGGTTCCGGCAAAACCCTTAAGGTTCGAACTCTGGGGTGCACGCGAAGATTTCCCCCCTACCAATCCATGTCCTAACTCAGCTAAGATCTTACAAATTAACTCGACGAACTCGCAACACAAAGGACATAAGATTTATACTGGTTCGGGCCACCGTTGTGCTGTAATACCCTACTCCAGTGTGGTGGTGGTGGATTGCCTCTTGGCTGATGATGGACAGTACAAGGGGAAGAACAGCCTCCTCGGGTTGAGGTGTTCTTATGCTTGGTGGATGTGATTGTGGGGATGAACTAGTTCTAGTCTAAGATGAGGTCGCCCCTAGCTACGGAGGTGGCTAGTTCTATTTATAGTGGCCTTGGTCCTCTTCCCTAATATTGAGCGGGAAAGGAGCCAACAACGGCCAATTTGAAAGGGGACAGCTAGTACATCTTATCCTGACAAAAGTGGTCTTCGCCTGCAAAAGGCTCCGGTGGTGAGGCCGCCTTGGGCTCCATGGTGACCTCCGTCTTGCAGTCCTGCTGGTCTTGGTCTCGTTGCACCAATATGGAAACCTTTGCTTGACGCCTTGGTACTCCGCACCTGCGCTGGCCCCCCTAGCTCCAAAGAGGAAACAAGGATGTTGCGCGCGCTGGCGCCCTCCTGGTCCCGATCGTCACGGCTCATGTCACGGGAACCTCGCGAGGTTTGCCGTGTCTTGATCTCTCCGCCCCTCGCGAGCCAGCCTGGTGAGGCCGCTCCTGAGGAGGTCTTGTGTCATCCGCCTCGCGAGGCCTGGCCCCTCGCAAGTGTCTTGAATGCCTTATTGATGAAGATGGGCTGTACAGGCCTGCTAGCAAAGCCACGCCGTGGGCCGCAGGCAGGCAAGTCTGTGGACCCCCGTTCCTAGAATGCCGACAAGCACTAGGTAAGCAAAGATTATAAAGCAATTCATGCGAGAAGGCAAGCTAGTTTAGATAGATGCAAGAATGATACATTCCACCAGGACAGACCCAAGCGGCCTGGGGATGATGCAGCCCGAGGGGCACCCCCAACTGACTAAGCTAGATATACAAAAGGATACGCGTCGCAGGGACGGGCCCATGCGACCTGGGGATGATGCAGCCCGTGGGGCGCCTGCAACTGAATGAACTGGAAAGAGTCACCTAATACCGTTGCTGGAGAGGTGTTGGGGTAGTTGAAGATGCATGCTGAAGAAGCTGCCCCTCACGAGTCGCCAGGGCCCTGAGCCTCAGGAGACTCAGGGGGCCCAAGTGGCTCCTAAAGAACTATTACCACCTCCGCCAGGGCAGCGTGGTGCCTGGCCGCCTAAGCCATTAGAATGCTCCGCAGGTGGCGCTGGAAGGTGACAGCTGCATCCGGCAGGCTGAAAGGCATGCGAACATAGCAATGAGGGGGACCCTCACACCGTCCAACACTCAATGGCCAGAAGCACCTGTGAGATGCAGACCTGTTGAGCCCTGGAATGTCGACATAGACGCGCAGCTCGCCACCCTCACCAGGATGCGGAGCTACGCCAGGTAGTGGGCGGCGGTCGCCGGGCATGGCTCTCGCTTCCTAGAGCTCCTCAGTCGCCTTGGTGATGAACTCCAGAGCAGTAGGTGTTCCATGCCTTGTGCCCTTTGGTGGGAAACATGCGGTGAAGCACGCCTCCACGTGGTGCCCGAGCGCCTCCCTCGTGACACTGGCTTGGTTTGATGCCCTGCAGAAGAGAGCCCCCAAGCCCAGCCTAAGGAGGGCGCCGGGCGCACCTTCCTATGCGAGGGAGGGAGGCGCCCCATCTGCGGGCGCAGGTCCTGAGGTGGTGCTGCTGGATACACCGCCCTCCTGAGGTCCTTGGTGGAGCGGCTGCTTCTTTTTCTTGCGGATGGCTTCAGGGGGGTGTGTGGTGCCTTCGTTGTCTGGGTCTTCGACCGCCGCAGCCTGGTAAGGGCTCTCAAGGGAGCACACCACGTCCTTCTCTTCACAGGCGATTGAGATGACACCGCCGCTCCCTGGCATCTTGAGGACGTTGTAGCCATGGTGGGTCACTGCCATAAACTTGGCCAAGGTTGGGTATCCAAGGATGGCGTTGTAGGACCGAGGGATGTGGGCAACGTCGAAATCGACAAGCTCGGTGCAGTAGTTGTCGCAGGTGCCTAAGGTGACAGGGAGGCGGACCTGCCCTATCGGGGTGGTGGAGCCGTCGGTCACTCCTGAGAAGGGCTTGGTAGGCTGCAGCTGATCGTATGGCACCTGGAGGCAGTCGAATGTCTCGACGGACAAGACATTGAGCCATGCTCCGCTGTCGATGAGGGTCTTGGTGACTTGGACGTTACTGATGATGGGTGAAAAAATCATTGGAAGGGCGCCGACAGTTGCTGCGCACTTGAGCTGGTCTGACGAGCTGAAGGTAATGGCACACTTGGACCACCTGAGGGGGCGCATGGCCTCGAGCCTGGGGAGAGCCGCGTTCACCTCACGGGCGAACTACTTGAAGACGCGCTGGGAGGCTGGGGCCTGGGCACCACCCAGGATGCAGGCGACGGTGCGTGGCTCTTGGAAGCCCCCAGCCCCTTCGTCTTGATGATGGTCGTCGTTCCTCCTTGGTGGTGGCGGCAGTGGAGGGAGGCCAACCTTGCCCTCAGGTCGGTCTTCGCGAGGCTGGTCCCTCCAGGCAACCTTGCGAGGCTAGTCCTGCTAGTGGTCCTCACGAGGCTGGTCATGCCACTCCTGGCGAGGTCCTCGGTCATCCCAGCATCCCTCGCTTCATCCTCCTCCTCGGTCGTGGCCTCGGTCGTTGCGCTCGGGGCATCGACCGAAGCGCCCATCACGGATGGCCCTGAGCTCTTGACAGTCATTGGTGTTGTGGTTGTGCACGTCGTGGAAGGCGCAGAACAGACGCTTGCCCTTCGAAGACTCCAGGTGGTCGCGGCCGCGCTTCATCTCTGGCCCGGCCACAAGCACGACTGCTCCCTTACGCTTCACATCCTTGGCCTTCTTGTCTTCTAGGTGGGTAGTAGGGAGTTCGGCGAGGGAGACACACCCTCCTCAGCCCTTGCACACTTGGTTGGCATGTTGGACATCTCCAGAGCCATTCATAGGTCTTCGTGGATGGCGAGCCCCTCCTTGATCTTGATGTCACGAACGCCGTCGAAGAACGCGGAGATGAAGGCCTCGTCCGTCACCTTGGGGATCTTGAGGCGAATGTTGTTGAAGCGCTGGATGTATTTCTGCAGGGTTTCCCCTGGCTGCTACTTGATGCGCCGCAGGTTACCCACGGCCGGGGGGCGGTCGCAAGTGCCCTAGAAGTTGGCGACGAAGTACTGGCAAGTGGATGGCCTCCTCCATCAAGAAGGAGGACATCAAGGAGCTCCGGGAGGCTAGATACCTAGCCAAGGGGATCATTTACCGACTCCCGGCCAAGGGACAAATCATCCCTACCCCGAAGCCCCATGAGAGGGTGGTGTTTCTCACACATTTCGTTCGCGGGCTGGGATTCCCTCTCCACCCATTTGTTCGTGGATTGATGTTTTACTATGGGCTGGACTTCCATGATCTAGCCCTCAACATCTCGGCATTTATTGTCGTGTGCGAGGCCTTCCTCCGCATCCCACCTCACTTCATGCCATGGCTGAAGACCTTCAATGTGAAGCCGAAGGTGGTGAGTGGCCAACAAGCAGAGTGTGGAGGCGCCATGGTGGGCAAGATGCCCAATGTTATCTAGCCTGGAGGCTCCTTTGTGGAGACGATGAAGGGGTGGCAGTCGGGGTGGTTCTACATCACCTAGCCGTGCAACACCAATTGGGAAGTGGCCCCCGAATTACGATCCGGAGCTCCAATGCAGCTCACCTCCTGGCAAGAGAAGGGCCTAACTTGGGGCTCTTTGAGCGAGATGACTGGGCTCCAGACGTGCATACAGAACATGATAACCAAGAGGATCAAACGCGTCAATGTGATCCAGGTTGTGCTCATTCGCCGGATTCTTCCGTGCCAACGCCGGACTTGCTATTTGTGGGAGTTCGATCCGGCCAAACACCAAACGCTACTAGAGCTCTTCGGCACGATGCACGAACACATCTGGAAAGTGCTCTTGAAGGCCGGCGAGACACCACCGCCCACGACCGAGGATCGTAGACTCAGCTTAAAAATCCAGGCTAATTCGGTAAGTTTTATCATGTTTTCAAGGTATTCCCTCTACTGGCATATTTTCAGGAAGGAGTGTAAGCCTTCCTATCAATTTTTCAGGCCTGGATCGATATAGCGGGGCGGATTAACTATCCGGCTCCACTACCCGAAGACCAAGAAACCCCACTTCTAATGAAGATGTTGTTTCCTGCGCCTTATGAGGTGTCGGAGAAGAAGGCCCAGCAAACAACCAAAGGGGCCAGGAGTGGTCTTCGCCAAAAGGTGCTTCGGACGTGGCGTCCGGAGACGAGACTCCCTCTTCGGCCGCCGAAGACGACGACGAGGAGGAGGAAGAAAACGACTCCCGCTGAGGATGGGAAGGAAGAAAAGGGAGGCCTCCCCAACTCTGGAGGCGAAGGCGCCGAAGAGGGGGAAGGGCTCCCTCGCGGATAACTCCGTGTGGGATGTTGATAGCAGTCCGGAGCGACCCCCCCGAACCAAGCCTCAGGCTGCCTCGTAAGTACCTTATGCACATCCAAATGTCTGGCCTTTCCATTTTGTAATATTAATATGCTTAAATTATGCTATTGCAGTCCGGCCCATGACAGCTCCCCGCGATCCACGACAGATGGTTTGCTAGACTCGAAGGAGATGGCTAGCATGTCTCCACCGCCCGCTCACTCTGTCTCGCCCAAGGGTGATGACGAGGTGGTGTCCCAAAGGATCTTCCCAGACCGGGGGAGGTTCCGAAGATCGTCAGGGTGGCACCCCAGGATGACTCCTCGGCCGTCGGACACATGGGGGGAAAAGCCCCCATGGGGACTGGTGATGGGGGCCGAGTTCCATTTGGCCCTCAACCGGATACCATTCCGGAGACCTACACGGCTCCGGAGTCCAGCGAACGGCCTTCCCTGAAAGGAGCAGGTATGCCTGTTCCGCCGGTGACCTCTGTCCAACCAGAGGCACCGGATAATCTACTGGAAGCGCTGCGAGGCGCCTCCATTGTGGATGAGCACCGTGTCCTTATGGGTACGGTGATCGAAAAGGCTTAGTCTGCCAAAAGCGGACTGACCGAGGCCTGCGCTAGGCTTTTAATATGCTTTGATGTAATAATAATAGAAATAATATCACAGTGTAGACATTAGCCCATGATGCTCTGTTTGGTGCCCGGAAAGGAAAAGCCGAGCAGAGGATCAAAATAAATTTTGCTGGAGTCTAACATAAGATGTCTATGTGAGTAAGCAGGCGTCGCTGCTGGCCGCTGCCGCTCATACTATGGAGGTTTCTGGACTGAAGCAGAACTTGGAGCGGGCCGAGAAAGAGCTCGGCCTCATGAAAAAGCAGTTGGAGGACAACCAAGTTATGCAGTAACCTGCGTGTATATTTAGGAAAGATGAATGGTTCGTGCTGACTAAATTGCGATGAACTTTAGTAGGGGCCACAACCGAGGTGGTGGCCCTCAAGAAGGCTTTAGCCGAGGCCGAGGACAAAGTGGCCAGGGAACACGCCGCGCGCGAGAAGCATGAGGCCTGAGTTGGCGAAGTCCAGCAAGAGCTCCATGCCGCCATCAAGAAGTACGAGTCCCTGGAGCGTGATTGTAAGACGCAAGGGTCTGAACTTGTGAAGGCCCGCCAGA
This sequence comes from Triticum urartu, assembly GCF_003073215.2. Lineage (NCBI taxonomy): Eukaryota > Viridiplantae > Streptophyta > Magnoliopsida > Poales > Poaceae > Triticum > Triticum urartu. The sequence continues at coordinate 266,420,210 of NC_053027.1, forward strand.
GCGCACAAGATGCCCGAGCCAACGCCCAGAGCGCCCTTCAGGAAACCCAGGCGGCCAAGAAGATCGCCGCGGGTAAGGCTTTCGTTATGCAAAGCAAGTCTGTGAAGGAAACGTTCCTTTTACTTACCCGAATTTGGAGCTCACCAGGTGAGTTTACGGATTTGCCGCGCAGCGTATCAGACGCTGCCGAGTTCTATAGAACCGAAGAAGGGAATTCTATGGAAAAGCTGTTCTGGTGTCAATAACTTGGACCAGAACATCCGGTTCCCTTCAGCGACCAGCTGAAACAGCTGGTCGAGTTGCACAAGGCGGCTGAGCGAGCCATGAAGGACCTGATAGTCCGACTATGGCCTACCTAGCCCATGCCCAGCAGCTACTTCAGACTTGTGAAGCGGCTTGTGGGTGCCTGCCCACGGCTTGAGGTCGTGAAGCGGTCGGTCTGTATTGAAGGTGCACGGATGGCCTTTGCCCGTGCCAAGACGCACTGGGCAAAGATGGATGCCAAGAAGCTGATGACCGAGGGGCCGCCTGAGGGCAAGGAGCACCGCCGACCCAAGCTATATTTTGATAGTGTCCTAGAGGGATCCCGCCTTGTGGCGGAGAAATGTATGAAGGATGTTATATTCCCATGAAAACATTCGTATTATCCTGTCCTGTAACATGGAACAATGATGTTATGTGATATAATGATTGTGATTTTAAAATTTTACCTCTTGTGCGGCCATTTATGAAATCTGAGGGTTGACCAATCATCGGCTTCTACCCCCACGTAGATAGTATGGGGGTGTTCGGGATGAATCTAAACACTCTTTACTCCATATTCTGGTCCTTAAAGGAGGTATTTAGCGCAACGAACAAGGCAATCAGACTATACGGCCTTTATCGCCCTCACTTAGCCATAGGAGTTTGACAATAAGAATTTTGGTGAGGCCCCTTGTATTCGGAAGACCGAACTTGGGGCATTACATGCACCTGACCGGATAAGAAACCGATTCCTCACATAAAGAGGAAAAAAATTCTACGGATTTGAAACCTCTCGAACAGCTGACTGGCTCGCGCTGCATCATGATAGTCAGTTTTCGGCTTTCTCTACTAAGGCGCTCATCCGGAGGAACCGGGACACAATCGCAGTAGTTCTCCCTTTACTACCCTAGCCGATATAGTGGAACGTAAGGTAGTAAGCACAGGAGCTGGGAAACCCAACTATTGACCAAGGACATGATTCGGAGTCGATGCATATAATGTTATAAGTTCGGGGTGCCGAACGGCACTAAAAAAGGTGTTCGGACTTTATTGTCGTACTGTGGGGCGCGAAAGCCCCTGGTGAAGTAAAATGTGCCAGGGTGTACGTGTGCAATGAGTAATAAATACAAAGGTAAGGAAAGAGGGAAAATTAAATAATAAGCTGACGCTGCCATTTATTTACCATTGTAATGTGATTAATACGTCGAGGCATACTTGTACGAGTAATGCGATAAGCAAGTAAGGCTATTTAACATGCCATGATCAAGAGCAAGCTGCGTGTGGGTACATAAAACAGGTATAGCTATCGTTAGCAGAGACCACATGGGAATTCCTTTGTATGCCAAAGCTCCTTGCCCCCTTGGTGTTTCTGTCAAACGGGTTGTCAGGAGAAACCTCGACAAGAGAAAAACCTGAAATGAAAAGAAAAAGTGAAGGTGTGCGAATCCTAGGGTAAGTCGAGCCGCACTGTGGATCGCGAGCTAGCTATGCCTCCATCAATACCAATGGAATTTTGAGTGCGTAATTATGTACACGCGGTACGAATGCCGCCATTTGATTGGGACTGGGACGGAGGCCAAATTGCTAGTTAAGCTCTTGACGAGCCGGGTTGTCTTGCTGCAGGATAGTCCGGACTATCTTAATGGTGTCCGGGGCTCGGCCGCCGAATTAAGAGTCTGCTGGAAAAGGTCGCGTTGTACATCTGCTGCTAAGGCTGTGGTATGCTCCTCGGTATGGAGGGAGAGTTCTGTATTTGCATTGACTGTTATGATGCCACGTGGTCTGGGCATCTTGAGCTTGAGACAATCGTAGTGAGGTACCGCATTGAATCGAGCGAATGCGGTTCGTCCAAGCAGTGCATGATGGCCGCTGCGAAAGGGGACGATGTCGAAGATTAACTCCTCGCTTCGGAAGTTGTCCCGAGATCCAAAGCCAACCTCTAGTGTGATTGAGCCTGTACAACGGGCCTCTACGCCTGGTATGACTCCTTTAAAGGTAGTCCTTGTGGGCTTGACCCGTGATGGGTTAATGCCCATTTTGCCCACTATATCCAGAAAGAGCAGATTGAGGCTGCTGCCGCCGTCCATGAGGACTCGCATCAGGTGGAATCCATCGATGATTGGGTCTAGGACTAGTGCGGCTGATCCGCCATGCCGGTTACTGGTCGGATGATCCCGATGATAAAAAGTGATCGGGCACAATGACCATGGATTGAATTTTGGGGCGACTGGCTCTATCGCATAGACGTCCCTGAGTGCGCGCTTGCGCTCCCTCTTGGGGATGTGTGTAGCATATATCATGTTCACCATTTTGACCCGAGGGGCAAACTTCTTGTTTTCCCCTGTGTTTGGCTGCAGGGGCTCCTCGTCATCGTCCTCGCTCTGCGATCCCTTTTCCTTGTTTTCTGCATTTAACTTGTCAGCCTGCTTAAAAACCCAGCAATCTCTGTTGGTATGGTTGGCTGGTTTGTCTGGCGTGCCATGGATTTGGCACAGACGGTTGAGTATGCGGTCTATGCTGGACGGTTCCTGATTGTTTCTTTTATACGGCTTTTGCCGCTGACCTGACCTGGAGTCGCTGATTCCGGCATTGACAGCAGTGTCGGTGTTGTCTTCATTGCTTCAGCGTTTGTGTTTGTTGCGTCGGAGCTCGCCGTTGCAGTTCTTAACCTTGTAGGGGCCTACCTCGCTGGCTGTGTTTTTTCTAGGAGCCAACCAACTATCCTCACCCGCGCAAAAGCGGGTCATGAGTGCAGTGAGGGCTGCCATAGATTTCGGCTTTTCATGGCTGAGGTGGCGGGCAAGCCATTCATCGTGGATGCTATGTTTGAAGGCCGCTAGGGCTTCGGCATCCGGACAGTCGACGATATGATTCTTTTTGGTTAGGAACCTAGTCCAAAATTTCCTGGCTGACTCCCAGGTTGTTGCACTATGTGGCTTAAATCATCGGCATCTGGTGGACGGACATGTGTGCCTTGGAAGTTGTCGAGGAAGGCTTCTTCCAAGTCCTCCCAACTACCGATAGAATTTTCAGTCAAGCTACTTAACCAGTGCCGAGCTGGCCCTTTGAGCTTTAGTGGGAGGTATTTGATAGTGTGGAGGTCATCTCCGCGGGCCATGTGGATATGGAGAATAAAATCCTCGAACCATACCGCGGGGTCGGTTGTTCCGTTGTATGATTCAATGTTAACGGGTTTGAACCCTTCGGAGAATTCGTGATCCATTACTTCATCGGTGAAGCAAATAGGGTGTGCGGCGCCTCTATATCGGGCCGCGTCGCGACGTAGCTCCGATGGAGTCCGTCTGCGATTGTCGGCTCGGGTGTGACTGCGTTTGTCACGTCCGAATAGGTAGCCATCATCACGTGTTGAGGAACGTCCTCGCGATCCATAAATCGATTGGGTATATCCTGCTTTATTGTTTAGGTCATGTCGAAGGTCATATGTATGACTGTGAGCTGATTTACCTCTGCCTTTGCGATGAGGCGGGGCGGGCTGGTGTTCGGCTTGAGTTGCCGCTTTGTCCCGTCCATGTGGTGGTCGGTCATCCGCATTGCACGATGGTGGTATGTGTTCCGGCGCCTTGTCGTCGAACTGAGGTAGTAATTTTCGCTTCGGGTAACTTTTGGCCAGGCGCTTGAGGCCGTATTCTTCGTCTGCTAGGACATCGGTCCATTTATCGTTGAGCAGATCTTGGTCAGCTTGAAGCTGCTGCTTCTTCTTTTTCAGGCTCCTTGCAGTGGCTATTTGCTGGCGCTTGAAGCGCTCCTGCTCAAGAGGTTACTCAGGCACGATGAAATCCTCGGTGCCGAGGCTCGCCTCGTCCTCGGAGAGCGGAATATAATTACTATCCTTCGAGTCCTCATGCGTGGCCTGTCTACCAAGGCTAACCTGCCCATCTTCCCGTTCATCCCGTTCAGTAGTTGCGTCAACGGTGTCTTCATTGTCTTCGGCACCTTTCGGAGTGTTGTCTTCCCCTGTGCTGGTGTTGCTATCTTTACTGCGGCGTGACTCAGAGCAGCGCTGCTGACGCCGGTGTTTTGATTGTATCTCAGGAGGTTTATCCTCAACTGGGTATTCTTTGTCGTCGCCGCTATTCTCCTTTCGTGCATCCACCATGTACACATCGTACGAGGAAGTGGCCATCCAGCATCCGGTGAATGGCGGGTCTTGGGCCTCTTCTTCTCTGGCATCGTTGTCCATACCGTCGATGTCATCGGATCCGTAATCGAGCATGTCGGTTAAGTCTTCGAAAGTGGCTATAAAGGGGGTGGATGGTGGGGAGCTAAATTCCCCGTCATCAGCTTCTAGTTCGAACCGGATATAGTTCGGCTGTGAGTCCCTTGCCAAGCACAGGTTCTTTAATGAGGTTAGCATGTCGCCCAAGGGTGAGTGCTGGAAGATGTCTTCCGCGCTGAACTCAAAGATCGACAAACGATCAAGTTCGGCATCCGCAGACTCACATGGTTCGGAACATACACCCAGAGAGGAGTCCGGAGTTCCGGTGACACAAATATTGTGTGAGGTTAAGTCCATGTGCGGCTCCAACACTGGGGAATCTATGGCCTCTGTGGTGTGGTTGAGCCTCCAATCCTTTGATGCCACAGCGTGCTCTGGATCTAAGGCCAGAGTGGTCACAGGAGCTATCTCTTGGATGCGGTCTGACGATAGATTTATGTCATGTTCTTCAAGGTGATCAAGAGCGGTCGCCGCGGTCTCAAATCCGGTGAAGATCAAATCTCAACGGATGTCCGCAATGTAATTCAAGCTCCCAAATCTGACCTGATGGCCAGGGGCGTAGCTATCGATCTGCTCCAGATGGCCAAATGAGTTGGCCTGCAGCGCGAAGCCGCCGAACACGAAGATCTGTTCGGGGAGGAAGCGTTCTCCTTGGACAGCGTCACTATCAACGATTGAAGGGGCCATTGAACCTTTCATCGACGGCAGAGTAGGACTCTCAATGAAAGCACCAATGTCGGTGTCAAAACCGGTGGATCTTGGGTAGGGGATCCCGAACTATGCGTCTTAGGTCGATGGTAACAGGAGACAAGGGACACGATGTTTACCCAGGTTCGGGCCCTCTCGATGGAGGTAATACCCTACGTACTTCTAGATTGATATTGATGAATACGAGTATTACAAGAGTTGATCTACCACAAGATCGTAATGGCTAAACCCTAGAGGTCTAGCTTGTATGTCTATGGTAATGAGTCCTCCCTTCTATTCGGACTAAGTCCTCCGGTTTATATAGACATCGGGAGGATCTAGGGTTACACATGGTCGGTTACAGAGAAAGGAATCTACATATTTGGTCACCAAGCTTGCCTTCCACGCCAAGGAGAGTCCCATCCGGACATGGGTGCAGTCTTCGGTCTTTGTATCTTCACAGCCCATCAGTCCGGCCCATGGCTAACAGGTCCGACATCTGAGCACCCCTTATTCCAGGACTCCCTCACCCACCCCCCTGGGGCGCTTCCTCCTGCCTCGTGGCCTCCTTGCTTCTTTCTTGACATCCACTCCAAGTCCCGTGGACCACGTTTGTTCCAAAAATAACTCTCCCGAAGGTTTCATTCCATTTGGATTCCGTTTGGAATTCCTTTTCTGCAAAACACTGAAATAGGCATAAAAACAGCAATTTGCACTAGGCCTTTGGTTAGGAGGTTAGTCCCAAAAATAATATAAAAACGTATATTAAAGCCCATTAAACATCCAAAATAGATAATATAATAGCATGGAACAATCAAAAATTATAGATACGTTGGTGACGTATCAAGCATCCCCAAGCTTAATTCCTGCTCGTCCTCGAGTAGGTAAATGATAAAAACAGAATTTTTGATGTGGAATGCTACCTAGCATAATTCTCAATGTAATTTTCTTTATTGTGGCATGAATGTTCAGATCCGAAAGATTCAAGACAGAAGTTTAATATTGACATAAAAATAATAATACTTCAAGCATACTAACAAAGCAAGCATGTATTCTCAAAATAACATGGCCAAAGTAAGTTATCCCTACAAAATCATATAGTCTGGCTATGCTCTATCTTCATCACACAAAGTATTTAAATCATGCACAACCCCGATGACAAGCCAACCAATTGTTTCATACTTTTGATGTTCTCAAACTTTTTCAATCTTCATGCAATATATGAGCATGTGCCATGGACATAGCACTATAGGTGGAATAGAATGGTGGTTGTCGAGAAGGCAAAAAGGAGAAGATAGTCTCAGATCAACTAGGCTTATCAACGGGCTATGGAGATGCCCATCAATAGATATCAATGTGAGTGAGTAGGGATTTCCATGCAACGGATGCACTAGAGCTATAAGTGTATGAAAGCTCAAAAAGAAACTAAGTGGGTGTGCATCCAACTCGCTTGCTCACGAAGACCTAGGGCATTTTGAGGAAGCCCATCATTGGAATATACAAGCCAAGTTCTATAATGTAAAATTCCCACTAGTATATGAAAGTGACAACATAGGAGACTCTCTATCATGAAGATCATGGTGCTACTTTGAAGCACAAGTGTGGTAAAAGGATAGTAACATTGTCCCTTCTCTCTTTTACTCTCTTTTTTTCTTTGGGCCTTTTCTCTTTTTTTATGCCCCCTCTTTTTTTCGTCCGGAGTCTCATCCCGACTTTTGGGGGAATCATAGTCTCCATCGTCCTTTCCCCACATGGGACAATGCTCTAACAATGATGATCATCACAATTTTATTTACTTACAACTCAAAAAATACAACTCGATACTAGAAAAAAATATGACTCTATGTGAATGCCTCCGGCGGTGTACCGGGATATGCAATGAATCAAGAGTGACATGTATGAATGAATTATCAAGGTGGCTTTGCCACAAATACGATGTCAACTACATGATCATGCAAAGCAATATGACAATGCTGAAACGTGTCATAACAACCGGAACGGTGGAAAGTTGCATGGCAATATATATCGGAATGGCTATGGAAATGCCATAATAGGTATGTATGGTGGCTGTTTTGAGGAAGGTATATGGTGGGTGTATGATACCGGCGAAAGGTGCGCGGTATTAGAGAGGCTAGCAATGGTGGAAGGGTGAGAGTGCGTATAATCCATGGACTCAACATTAGTCATAAAAAACTCACATACTTATTGCAAAAATCTATTAGTTATAGAAACAAAGTACTATGCGCATGCTCCTAGGGGGATAGATTGGTAGGACAAGACCATCGCTCCTCCCCGACCGCCACTCATAAGGAAGACAATCAATAAATAAATCATGCTCTGACCTCATCACATAACGGTTCACCATACATGCATGCTACGGGAATCACAAACTTTAGAACAAGTATTTCTCAAATTCACAACTACTCAACTAGCATGACTCTAATATCACCATCTTCGTATCTCAAAACAATTATCAAGTATCAAACTTCTCATAGTATTCAATGCACTTTTTATGATAGTTTTTATTATACCCATCTTGGATGCCTATCATATTAGGACTAATTTTATAACCAAAGAAAATTACCATGCTGTTCTATAAGACTCTCAAAATGATATAAGTGAAGCATGAGAGATCAATAATTTCTATAAAATAAAACCACCACCGTGCTCTAAAAAGATATAAGTGAAGCACTAGAGTATTCTAATAAATTCCAAATCATGTGTGTCTCTCCAAAAGGTGTGTACAGAAAGGATGATTGTGGTAAAATAAAAATAAAATACTCAAATCATACAAGATGCTCCAAGCAAAACACATGTCATGTGGTGAATAAAAATATAGCCTCAAGTAAAGTTACCGATAGACGAAGACGAAAGAGGGGATGCCTTTCGGGGCATCCCAAGCTTAGGCTTTTGGATGTCCTTGGATTTTACCTTGGGTTGCATTGGGCATCCCCAAGCTTAGGCTTTTGCCACTCCTTGTTCCAAAATACATCAAATCTTTACCCAAAACTTGAAAACTTCACAACACAAAACTCAACAGAAAATCTCATGAGCTCCGTTAGTATAAGAAAACAAAGCACCACTTCAAGGTACTGTAATTAACCCATTCTTTATTTATATTGGTGTTAAACCAACTGTATTACAACTTCTCTATGGTTCATACCCCCCCCCCCACGATACTAGCCATAGATTCATCAAAATAAGCAAACAACACACAAAAAAACAGAATCTGTCAAAAGCAGAACAGTCTGTAGTAATCTATATGTTTAGACTACTTCTGTAACCACAAAAATTATGAAATAAATTGTTGGACGTGAGGAATTTGTCTATTAGTCATCTTCAAAAAGAATCAACCTAATCGCACTCTCCACTAAAAAATGGCAGCTAATCTCATGAGCGCTAAAGTTTCTGTTTTTTACAGCAAGATCGCAAAGACTTCCCCCAAGTCTTCCCAAAGGTTCTACTTGGCACAAACACTAATTAAAAACATAAAACCACATCTAAACAGATTCTAGATGAATTATTTATTACTAAACAGGAACAAAAAACAAGAAACAAAAATAAAATTGGGTTCCCTTCCAACAAGCGCTATCGTTTAACGCCCTTAGCTTGGCATAAAAATAGGAATAGATCTAGGTATTGTCATCTTTGGTATGCAATCCATAAGTGGCTCTCATAATAGATTCATAAGGTAATTTAATTTTCTTCCTAGTAAAGTGTTCCATGCCTTTCCTTAACAGAAATTGGAATCTAATATTTCCTTCTTTCATATCAATAATTGCACCAATCATTCTAAGGAAAGGTCTACGAAGAATAATAGGACATGTAGGATTGCAATCTATATCAATAACAATGAAATCTACGGGCACATAATTCCTATTTGCAACAATAATAACATCATCAATCCTTCTCATAGGTTTCTTAATGGTGGAATCCGCAAGATGCAAATTTAAAGAACAATCATCAAATACACGGAAACCTAACACATCACACATAGTTTTTGGAATCGTGGAAACACTAGCACCCATATCACATAAAGCATAGCATTCATGATCTTTGATCTTAATTTTAATAGTAGGTTCCCACTCATCATAAAGTTTTATATGGATAGAGAATTCTAATTCGAGTTTCTCTTCATAAGATTGCATTAAAGCATCAACGATATGTTTGGTAAAAGCTTTATTTTGACTATAAGAATGAGGAGAATCTAACACGGATTGCAACAAGGAAAGACAATATATTAAAGAACAATTATCATAATTAAAATCCTTGAAATCCAAAATAGTGGGTTCATTGCTATGTAAAGTTTTCACCTCTTCAATCCCACTTTTACCAATTTTTGCATCAAGATCTAAAAACTCCGAATCATTGGGACGCCTTTTCACTAAAGTTGATTCATATCTAGTCCCATTATTATCAAGATTCATATTGCAAAACAAAGACTTAATAGGAGACACATCAATCAATTTTAGATCTTCATCCTTATTATCGTGCAAACTAGAAGAACATGCTTTTATAAAGCAATCTTTTTTAGCACGCACCCTAGCGGTTCTTTCCTTGCACTCGTCAATGGAAATTCTCATAGATTTGAGAGACTCATTGATATCATGCTTTGGTGGAATAGATCTAAGTTTCAAAGAATCAACATCAAGAGAAATTCTATCCACGTTCCTAGCCAACTCATCAATCTTAGGCAATTTTTCTTCAAGCAAAGCATTGAAATTCTTTTGCGAAATCATAAATTCTTTAACACTAGTCTCAAAATCAGAGGGAATCTTATTAAAATTTCCATAAGAGTCGTTGTAGGAATTACCATAATTATTAGAGGAATTACTAGGAAACGGCCTAGGACTAAAGTTTCCTCTATACGCGTTGTTTCCAAAAATATCCTACCAACAAAATTCACATCCATAGATTCATTATTATTCTCAATCAAAGTAGACAAAGGAATATCATTAGGATCAGAAGAAACACTCTTATTAGCAAACAATTTCATAAGTTCATCCATCTTTCCACTCAAAACATTAATTTCTTCTATAGCATGAACCTTTTTACTAGTAGATCTTTCGGTGTGCCATTGAGAATAATTAACCATAATATTATCTAGGAGATTAGTAGCTTCTCCTAAAGTGATTTCCATAAAAGTGCCTCCCGCGGCCGAAGCTAAAAGATTTCTAGAAGCAAAATTCAATCCAGCATAGAATTTTTGTATGATCATCCATAAATTTAATCCATGAGTAGGGCAATTACGTATCGTTAATTTCATCCTCTCCCAAGCTTGTGCAACATGATCATGCTCAAGTTGCTTAAAATTCATAATATCGTTTCCAAGAGAGATGATCTTAGCAGGAGGAAAATACTTCGAGATAAAAGCATCTTTGCACTTATTCCATGAATCAATACTATTTTGAGGCAAAGAGGAAAACCAAGTTTTATCACGATCTCTAAGCGGAAACGAAAATAGCTTCAATTTAACAATATCATTATCCACATCTTTCTTCTTTTGCATATCACATAGATCAACGGAGCTATTTAGATGGGTAGCAGCATCTTCACTAGGAAGGCCAGAAAACGGATCTTTCATGACAAGATTCAGCAAAGCAGTATTAATTTCACAAGATTCATCATCGGTAAGAGGGGCAATCAGAGTGGTAAAAATCATTATTGTTGGTATTGGAAAAGTCACACAATTTAGTATTATCCTAAGCCATCGTGACAAACGATACAACACGCAAGCACACAAGAAGCAAGCGAAAAGAGACGGACATGAAAGAGGCGAACAGAAAAGAGGGCGAATAAAATGGCAAGGGTGAAGTGGAGGAGAGGAAAACGAGAGGCAAATGGCAAATAATGTAATGCGAGGGATAAGAGTTTGTGATGGGTACTTGGTATGTCTTGACTTGTGCATAGATCTCCCCGGCAACGGCGCCAGAAATCGCACATTGGCGGGAGATCAAATCTTGACTTAACTTGGTGCAACCTCCCCGACAATGGCGCCAGGAATCCTTCTTGCTACCTCTTAAGCATGTGTTGGTTTTCCCTTGAAGAGGAAAGGGTGATGCAGCAAAGTAGAGTAAGTATTTCCCTCAGTTTATGAGAACCAAGGTATCAATCCAGTAGGAGACTACACGCAAGTCCCTCGTACCCGCACAAACAAACAAGAACCTCGCAACCAACGTGATAAAGGGGTTGTCAATCCCTTCATGGTCACTTGCAAAAGTGAGATCTGATAGAGATAATAAGATAAATATTTTTGGTATTTTTGTTGTATAGATTGGAAAATAAAGATAGCAAAATAAACAGTGCCAGAAATAGCTAGTTGATGGGAGATTAATATAATGGAAAATAGACCCGGGGGCCATATGTTTCACTAGTGGCTTCTCTCAAGATAGCAAATTCTACGGTGGGTGAACAAATTACTGTCAAGAAATTGATAGAAAAGCGAATAATTATGAGAATATCTAGGCATGATCATGTATATAGGCATCACATCCGCGACAAGTAGACTGACACAATTCTGCATCTACTACTATTACTCCACACATCGACCGCTATCCAGCATGCATCTAGAGTATTAAGTTCATAAGAACAGAGTAACGCATTAGGCAAGATGACATGATGTAGAGGGATAAACTCAAGCAATATGATATAAACTCCATCTTTTTATCCTCGATGGAAACAATACAATACGTGCCTTTCTGCCCCTGTTGTCACTTGGAAAGGACACTGCAAGATTGAACCCAAAGCTAAACACTTCTCCCATTGCAAGAAAGATCAATCTAGTAGGCCAAACCAAACTGATAATTCGAAGAGACTTGCAAAGATATTTAAATCATGCATAAAAGAATTCAGAGAAGAATCAAATATTGTTCATATATAATCTTGATCATAAACCCACAATTCATCGGATCTCGACAAACACACCACAAAAAGAATTGCATCGAATAGATCTCCAAGAGAATCGAGGAGAACTTTGTATTGAGATCCAAAGAGAGCGAAGAAGCCATCTAGCTAATAACTATGGACCCGAAGGTCTGTGGTAAACTACTCACACATCATCGGAGAGGCTATGGTGTTGATGTAGGAGCCCTCCGTGATCGATTCCCCCTCCGGAAAAGGCCCCAAGATGGGAGCTCACGGTTACAGAAGGTTGCGGTAGTGGAAATAGGGTTTAGTGGTGCTCCTGGATGTTTTCAGGGTATATGGATATATATAGGAGGAAGAAGTAGGTCGGTGGAGCTATGAGGGGCCCACGAGGGTGGGGGCGCGCCCTGCTGCCTCATGGCCTCCTCGCTTCTTTCTTGACGTCCACTCCAAGTCCCCTGGATCACGTTTGTTCCAAAAATAACTCTTCCGAAGGTTTCATTCGGTTTGGATTCCGTTTGGTATTCCTTTTCTGCGAACACTGAAATAGGCAAAAAAGAACAATTTACACTGGGCCTTTGGTTAGTAGGTTAGTCCCAAAAATAATATAAAAAGGTATATTAACGCCCATTAAACATCCAAAACAGATAATATAATAGCATGGAACAATAAAAAATTATAGATGTACCGGCCTATCTATCGGTTAAGGTGACCTCTTCAGAAAGACTGTGTCTCGGTCATCCGTTTATCAAACATCTTGTAGTGTGAGAAATACAACAGAGGAGATCAAGTCTTGTGGGCAAAAGTGCGCAAACCTCTGCAGAGTGTAGAAACTAATCATGGTTAGCCATGTCCCCGGTTATGGACATCTTGAGTATCTGGTGTTTGAATTATTGTTTTGATATCATCACTTCACTTAATGAATTTGTTGGGTAATTAATGTTAATTTGGGATTTAGTTGGGGGTACCTTCTCAATATGTCATCAAACTTCGTAGTTAAATAAAATATATTCCTTTGTTGTAGGGAAAAATTAGCTTTATGCAAATGATAACCATAGAGCCTCCACTAGCCAAATATGCATGTAGTGATAGCTGTTATTTGGTCATTGCTCTATAGTGTTATCTTGCCAGCATATTCCATGTGCTGACCTACACGGCTGCAATGTATCATGTTGCAGAGTTTTTAGACGAAGAGTAAGGTGCGATAGGTCGTTTTCATGAACTCAGTTTTGCTGTGGAGTTGGATGGACTCAGTTATCTTCGAGGCTTCCACAGTTATCTTGTTTAGATGGCCTTTAGCCATATTATTGTAATAAGTACTCTTTATGAGACACTCGATATAATAAGTGTGTGATTGAACTCTGCAATAAATCCTTGTGTACTGTGTGTGTCAGCAATACCGATCCAGGGATGACACTTAAGCACAAAGACTATGGTCCATTGGGATTGGGTCGCTACACATAGTGATAGCATCGAGACAACTAGCATAGCAAAGATAGTAGTGAGATCCAAGGTGACGGTCATCTTTCCTGAGATCACACTTGGCAGAAGACCGAGTCCATGAAGTAGACGAGCCAACGTAGATGAACGAATCCTCACATTCGCAAAGTAACCGGAACTATCAAGGAGAAGCGCAAACGGAAAGAAGCAAATGACAAAGTAAACAACCATCACATAAACATGGCATCATGCACAATCAAGTATGCTGCATGTCCTATTTAATGAGGCACGGCATGGCAAAGTGCAACAAACAATACTACAAATTAAGTGGAGCTCAATATGCAACGAGTTCCATATTGATGAAACACCACATGACTTATTTAGTTCTCTCTTGGTTATGTACCCATCAATATTAAATGTTGGTTAACATGGCAAGAGGTGAAACATAATTAAACTAACTATTTAGGACAGTTTAAATGAGGCTGAAAACATCGAACAACAATTCCGATAAATCCCCACATATCATTCAGCAATTTAATGCAAACCACAATTTAAACATTTAACATGTTGTTATCACGATGCGGATGACATATAAAAGTTTTATGCAATTTATATGAAAATGTTGGCATGAGCACGTGATGAAGCATTTGTCACCGTGGCGGAACAAAAGGGGTGCCACGGCAACGACAACGGAAATGGTGCCACAACAACGACAACAAAATGGTGCCACGGCAACATTCCGATGGTCCGACAACTCATTGAGATACCGGTGCAAAAGAGCAAGTGTGCAGATGTGCGAAACATGCTAGAGATTGTGCGGTGATCCCGGTTATAGGGTACCCATGGGTCGATGTGTGGCAAATGAGGAGGAACGTGCAATGACAACTCGGACACGGTGCAAACACGAGCATCTCATACAATGCATGTCGTCCACGGGCGGTCGTCTCATCATTATACCTTTGAAGCATGCATTTTTGGAGCGGAGCGGGTTCGTTGAGGGAAGTAGTCATTCTCGTGATGGTAGTGTAAGTAGTGGTACACGTCTTCTTGTCGAACCCACGCGGCAGTAGACGTACACGTTATGTAGATGTTAGGGTCATCGGTAGAGGTACTTGACGCATCGTTGAACTTGGCGTCTAGGGAATCCCGCGTAGTCGTACCCAAGTCGTAGTCGAACTTAACAGATTCGAGGGCTCTAGGCATCATGTTACTTGGTGCAATCCGAGACGACGGAAGTTGTACACGGGCCGTAGACGTTCGAGTCATCGATAGAGGTACTTGGCGCACCCTAGGGTCGTCGCGTACTGGTTTTTGGTGAAGTCCGGGTCTTCGGTGTCATGGTACTTGGCGTCCATGCATGTAGTCGATCTTCCTAGTCTTGATGGTCCGAAATGAAGCAACACAAGGACCTCGAGTGGATAGCAGCAAGGTAGGTCAATGAGGTGGCAAGATGCAGGTGTTGACCACGTCCATGGAAAGAGCAGAGGGGAGTTTAGGTGATGCAGTCCTGATAGGTATCCATCGTATCGACATTTCCAAACACTTTTGCCCTTGTATTGGACTCTAACTTGCATGATTTGAATGGAACTAACCTGGACTAACGTTGTTTTCAGCAGAATTGCCATGGTGTTATTTTTGTGCAAAAATAATAGTTCTCAGAATGACCTGAAACTTCACGGAGAATATTGGAATATATAAAAATACTCGCGAAAGAATCAAGACCTGGGGGCCCACACCCTGTCCACGAGGGTGGGGGCGTGCCCACCCCCTGGGGCGCACCCCCCTACCTCGTGGGCCCCCTGTTGCTCCACCGACCTCAACTCCGACTCTATATATTCACGTTTGGGGAGAAAACATCAGAGAGAAGGATTCATCACATTTTACGATACGGAGCCGCCGCCAAGCCCTAATCTCTCTTGGGAGGGCTGAACTGGAGTCCGTTTAGGGCTCCGGAGAGGGGAATCCGTCGCCATTGTCATCATCAACCTTCCTCCATCACCAATTTCATGATGCTCACCGCCGTTCATGAGTAATTCCATCGTAGGATTGCTGGACAGTGATGGGTTGGATGAGACTTATCATGTAATCGAATTCGTTTTGTTAGGGTTTGATCCCTAGTATCCATTATGTTCTGAGATTGATGTTGCTATGACTTTGCTATGCTTAATGCTTGTCACTAAGGCCCGAGTGACATGATTTTAGATCCGAACCCATTATGTTTTGATGAATACATGTGAGTTCTTGATCCTATCTTGCAAGTCAATAGTCACCTATTATGTGTTATGATCCGTTAACCCCGAAGTGACAATAATCGGGATACTTACCGGTGATGACCGTAGTTTGAGAAGTTCATGTATTCACGAAGTGTTAATGCTTTGGTCCGGTACTCTATTAAAAGGAGGCCTTAATATCCCTTAGTTTCCAATAGGACCCCACTACCACGGGAGGGTAGGACAAAAGATGTCATGCAAGTTCTTTTCCATAAGCACGTATGACTATATTCGGAACACATGCCTACATTACATTGATGAACTAGAGCTAGTTCTGTGTCACCCTATGTTATAACTACTGCATGAGGAATCACATCCGACATAATTATCCATCACTGATCCATTGCCTACGAGCTTTTCACATATTGATCTTTGCTTAGTTACTTTACCGTTGCCACTGTTACAATTACTACAAAACTACTACTATTACCTTTGCCACCGTTATCGTTACTTCCATACTACTTTGCTACAGATATTAAGTTTTCCTGGTGTGGTTGAATTGACAACTCAGCTGCTAATACTTGAGAATATTCTTTGGCTCCCCTTGTGTCGAATCAATAAATTTGGGTTGAATACTCTACCCTCGAAAACTGTTGCGATCCCCTATACTTGTGGGTTATCAAGACTATTTTCTGGCGTCGTTGCCGGGGAACATAGCTCTATTCTTTGAGTCACTTGGGATTTATATCTGTTGATCACTATGAAGAACTTGAAAGATGAAAGAACCAAAAAATTTCCCTCAACTATGAGGGGAGGTAAGGAACTGCCATCTAGCTCTGCACTTGATTCCCCTTCTGTTTTGAGTAAACTTGCGACACCTACACCTGCTATTCTTTCTGATATGTCGCATGTTATTGATGATGCCACTTATGCTTTGCATGATACTTATGATGAAACTACTTCTATGCTTGATAATACTGTGCCATTAGGTGAATTTCTTGATGAACAACTTGCTAGGGTTCTAGAGAATGAAATTATTGAAACTGATAATATTGATGAAAGTGATGATGAAGATTCTCCCCCTAGATATGAATTGCCTGTTGTGCTTGAGGTTTATGTTATGCATGAAGAAACTTCTAGAGACTTATTAGCTTCGAATGATAGATATGATCTTAAGAAATTATTAGCTAAGCTTAAAGAAAAATCTTTGAATGCTACAATGAAATATGACCCTGCTTTTGCTACTTCACCTACCTGTATTTCCGATAAGGATTATGATTTGTCAATCCTGAGTTAATTACTTTGGTTGAATCTGATCCTTTTTATGGCTATGAATCTAAAACTGTTGTGGCACATCTTACTAAATTAAATGATATAGCCACCCTGTTCACTAATGATGAGAAAACTCGCTATTACTTTATCCTTAAGTTATTTTCGTTCTCATTAAAGGGTGATGCTAAAATATGGTTTAATTCTCTTGATCCTGGTTGTGTGCGTAGCCCCCGGGATATGGTTTATTACTTCTCTGCTAAATATTACCCTGCTCATAAGAAACAAGCTGCTTTAAGGGAAATATATAATTTTGTGCAAATTGAAGAAGAGAGTCTCCCACAAGCTTGGGGGAGGCTTCTCCAATTACTTAATGCTTTGCCTGATCATCCTCTCAAGAAAAATGAAATACTTGATATCTTTTATAATGGACTAACTGATGCTTCCAGCGACCACCGGGATAGTTGTGCTGGTTGTGTTTTCAGGGAAAGAACTATTGATCAAGCTGAATTGCTATTGAATAATATGTTGAGTAATGATAATGATTGGACACTTCCTGAACCAACTCCTAAGCCAACTCCAAAGAAAAGGGGTATTCTATTTCTCAGTCCTGAAGATATGCAAGAGGCAAAGAAATCTATGAAAGAAAAAGGTATTAAAGCTGAAGATGTTAAGAATTTACCACCTATTGAAGAAATACATGTTATTGATAACCCGACACAGGTAGTAAAGGTAAATTCTCTCTATAGATTTGATGAAGGTGATATCACCCGTTATAAGTCTGCTAGCCAATGCTTAGATGAGTTTGATAATTTTATTGTTAAGCAAGAAAACTTCAATGCTTATGTTAGTAGACATTTGAAACGAAATGGTTATATGATTGAACACTTGAGTGATTATATGTCTAGAGTTAAAGGTGAACTTAAACTTATTAGTAAACATGCTTCTATGGTTACCACTCAAGTAGAACAAGTACTTAAAGCTCAGAATGATTTGCTCAATGAATTAAATAATAAGAAAAATGATAATGTTGTTAGAGTTGTGAATAGAGGGGGTAAAATGACCTAGGAATCTTTGTATCCTGAAGGCCATCCTAAGAGAATTGAGCAAGATTCTCAGAGAACTAATATTGATGCGCCTAGTTCTTCTAAGAAGAAGAAAGAGAAAAATGATAGAACTTTGCATGCTTCTAGTGAACCTGTTGTTGACACACCTAAGAATCCCAAAGATATTTCTATTTCTGATGCTGAAACACAATCTGGTAATGAACATGAACCTAGTTATATTATTAATGATGATGTTCATGTTGATGCTCAACCTAGCAATAACAATGATGTAGAGATTGAACCTACTATTGATCTTGAGAACCCACAATCAAAGAATCAACGTTATGATAAGAGAGACTTCGTTGCTAGGAAGCACGGTAAAGAAAGAGAACCATGGGTTCAGAAACCCATGCATTTTCCTCCTAAACCATCCAAGAAAAAGGATGATGAGGATTTTGAGCGCTTTGCTGAAATGATTAGACCTATCTTTTTGCGTATGCGTTTGACTGATATGCTTAAAATGAATCCTTATGCTAAGTACATGAAATATATTGTTATTAATAAAAGAAAGATACTAGAAGCTGAAATTTCCACCATGCTTAGTAATTACACTTTTAAAGGTGGAATACCAAAGAAACTAGGAGATCCAGGAGTACCAACTATACCATGCCCCATTAAAAGAAACTATGTTAAAACTGCTTTATGTGATCTTGGAGCCGGTGTTAGTGTTATGCCTCTCTCTTTATATCCTAGCCTTGATTTGAATAAGTTGACACCTACTGAAATATCTTTTCAAATGGCCAATAAATCAACCGCTATACCTGTCAGTATTTGTGAGGATGTGCCTGTTGTGGTTGCAAACATTACTATTTTAACGAACTTTGCTATTCTTGATATTCCCAAGGATGATAGTATGTCGATTATCCTTGGTAGACCCTTTTTGAATACTGCAGGGGCTGTTATTGATTGCAACAAAGGCAATGTCACTTTTCATGTTAATGGTAATGAGCGTATGTCACACTTTCTGAGGAAACAACCTCAAGTCCACAGTATCAATTCTATTGGAAAAATTCCAACGATTACTATTGGAGGTTTTGAATTTCCTCTTCCTACTGCTAAGAAGAAATATGATATTCTTATTGTTGGTGACGTGCATATCCCCTTTGGTGTAACCTAGTGTTATTCGTAATTTCTCCAGTTTCATGCGATTAGTGGATTCCTTTTGATGAGGATGATATGGATGAAGTTACAAAGCACAACTCTCTGTACCCTCTTTTTACTTTCTGTTATTAAGAGTAAATAAAGCAAACATAGTATTTTATGTCTATTTTCTGAATTATCCATGCAATAAAAAATACCACGAAAATTAAAGTTCTCCAAATGTCCTGAAATGAAATATGATTTTTTGTAGAATATTTAAGAATTATTGGCACTGAGAGAACACCAGAGGGGGCAACCACCTGGCCACGAGGGTGCAGGGCGCGCCCTACCCCCTAGGCGCCCCCCTACCTTGTGGGCCCCACGTGGCTCCCCCTCCACTTATTCTTTCACCCACACACTTCGTATTCCTCTAGAAAAAATCATCCACCAGCTCAAACCCGAGTTCTAGCTCATCTTGCTGCCATTTTCGATCTCCTTGCTCAAGGCTCCATTTACAAGACTGCTTTGGGGGATTGTTCTTCAGTATGTGGCTCCTCCAATGGTCCAACTAGTTTTTGTTCTAGTGCTTTATTTATTGCAAATTTTTGCTGCTTAGGTGACTCTGTTCTTGAGCTTGCATGTCAAATTTATATGGTCCCAAGTAGTTTTAATGTATGTTATGGCCTCTAGGCACTTGTAGGAGTAGTTGCTATCAATTTTGTTGAGTTTGGCTCACTTTTATTTTGAGTTACTAAAAATTTCAGATTTTTTTCAGGAAGAAAATGATGAAAAGATTGTTGAGGGGATCTTTGAGCCGAAGCTCGAATGATAAGCAAACTGAAGAAAATAAGAAGCCCAAATATAATCTCCCTCGCACTGCGGAAGTTCGGCCGTGTGAATGGCCTTGTGATGTGTTCTTGAGAGAAGCTAGAATTTATGAAGATTTTTATTATTTGGCTGAGAATGCAGGCCTCGTCGACTTCCTCCACGACCAGCGCGAACAGTAACTCCTACTCACTATTTTTTGTGCAAAATTTTCATTTCCATGCTAGGAGATCGCCACCTTCGGTGGATTTTTATTTATATGATTGTCGGTGTCAAAACTGGCAGATCTCGGGTAGGGGGTCCCGAACTGTGCGTCTAAGGTCGATGGTAACAGGAGACAGGGGACACAATGTTTACCCAGGTTCAGGCCCTCTCTATGGAGGTAATAACCTACTTCCTGCTTGATTGATCTTGCTGAATATGAGTATTACAAGAGTTGATTTACCACGAGAACGTAATGGCTAAACCCTAGAAGTCTAGCCTGTATGACTATGATTATGATGGCATATCTATCCGGACTAAGCCCTCCGGTTTATATAGACACCGGAGGGGACTAAGGTTGTACAAGGTCGGTGACAGAGAAAGGAATCTTCATATTGGGTCGCCAAGCTTGCCTTCCACACCAAGGAGAGTCCCATCCGGACACAGGAGAGAGTCTTCGGTCTTGTTTCTTCACATCCCATTAGTCCGGCCCATGTCCAATAGGCCGGACGCCCGAGGACCCCTTAGTCCATGACTCCCTCAGCAGCCCCTGAACCAGGCTTCAATGACGAGGTGCCCGGCGCGCAGATTGTCTTCGGCATTGCAAGGCAGGTTCCCCTTTCCGAATACTCCAAGATAGTCTTCGTATGAAACGAACGTGTCTGAAGCTACAACAAAAGTACCACACACACAGCCGTGGAGAGTATAATATTTAACGAATCCCATATGCTGACAACTTTTTGCGAGATTACATCACATCTGTCTAGTCATTATATCGAACTGTTTTTGTCTGCCGTACCGCGTTTCGAGATGCGGTTTCCATTGGCATGTCCTATCAAAGAAGAGATCGTGTCCCCCTTATTGCGGGATTCTCATCAATACGGGCGTGGGTAATCCAACCGTGTCATTTATACAGCCCTTGGAAATAGGCGAGTTTTAAGGTGAGTGGGGAGGCATTCAATATTTTACTGCCTTTATAAGGGGATAAGGACTCCCCTTCTTAACCCACGCCTTCTCTCTTCCTCTGGCCTTCCACTCTTGAGCTCTAGAATCCAAGTTCTCATCTATCCCAACTCGAGCAAGCACTCAACCATGTCCGGATCCGGAGATCAGAGCAAGTTGATGGCCTCCTCTGTCGAGGAGAAGGACATTGCTGAGCTTCGGGCAGCCGAGTATCTGACAAAGGAAATTGCCCACCCTCTCCCAGCCAAGGGGCAAGTCATCCCTACACCAAAGCCCAACGAGAGGGTGGTATTCATCCCCCATTTCGTCTGTGGGCTAGGGTTTCCACTCCACCCTTTCATCTGCGGGCTGATGTTCTATTACGGGCTAGACTTCCATGATCTAGCCCCGAACTCTTTCCTCAACATCTAGGCATTCATTGTCATGTGTGAGGCTTTCCTCTGCATCCAACCCCACTTTGGACTATGGCTCAAGGTCTTCAATGTGAAGCCAAATGTGGTGGGCGGCCAACACGCAGAGTGCGGAGGCGCCATGGTGAGCAGGCTATCCAATGTCACCTAGCCAAAAGGTACTTTCATGGAGACTGTCAAGGAGTGGCAGAAACTATGGTTCTACATCACAGAGCTCCGCGGTGCCACCTGGGCCATGGCTGCCGAGTTCAACTCCGGAGCTCCAACATGGCTCACCTCCTGGATTGAGAAGGGTCCTAATTGGTCTTCGCCAGACGAGCTGATAGCGCTGCAAACACGCATTCAAAGCATGGTGGATAAAAACATTATGCTCGTCGATGTAATCCAGGTGATGCTAGTTCTCCGGATTCTCCCATGTCAAAGCCGAAGCCGCCCTTTATGGGAATTCAATCCGAAGAAGCATCAAACTCTGGAGAGGCTCTTCGGAACCACTCACGAAGATGCTTGGAAGTTGGTCTTTAAAGGCAATGAGACGCCGCCAGCCCTAGGCTCGTATTGCGGCCATGACATTACCCATTCCGCCAACGAGGTAAGCCTTTTACGTATCCTCTACTTGCTTGTTTCAAGGAGGATATCTAAACTCCATTATTTCAGGTATGGACAAAGAGAGCGGAGTGGATTTGGTGTCCGGATCCGCTGCCCGAGGAACCAGTCATCCCATGCCTGGCGAAGATGCTGGTACCGGTGCCCTGTACGGCGTCGGAGAAGAAGGCAAGAAGGAGGCCAAGGGGGTTCTGAGTGGCCCCCACCGCAAGGGTGCTTCAGACGTGACGTCCGAAGACAAGACCCGCTCCTCCGCCGCAGAAGACGACGACGAGGGGGGAGGAGGAGAGCGACTCTCCCCCTGATGGGGTGAGGAAGAAGAGGGCGGCCTCCACAAATCTGGAGGCGGAGGCGCCCAAGAAGGGGAAAGGCCCTCTCGCGGACAACTCTGTGTGGGACGTCGACAGCAGTCCGGAGCGGCGTCCCCGGAACAAGCCCCTAGCCGCATTGTGAGTACTAAGAACCCGCACACGTCCATTTATCCGGCCTCTCCACCTTATGGTATTTTATATGGCTAATCATGTTATTGTAGTCCGGCCCATGACAGCTCCCAGCGATCCTCATCAAGAGGCTCGTTGATTCGAAAGCAATGGCCAGCGATTCACCGTCGGCCACTTACTCTCCCAAGGCCAAGGGACACGACGAGGTGCGATCTCAAAGGACCTTCCTGGGCCAGGGAGAGGTTCAGGAGGCCGTCATGGCAGCGCCGGAGGGCGACACCTCGACCGCCGGACACATGCGGGAAAAGACCCCCATGGAGACTGACGATGGGGGCCATGCTCAGTTCGTCCCTCATCCGAACATGGATCCGGAGACCCATGAGGCTCCGGAATCCGATAGGCAGCCTCCTTCCAGAGAGGGGGGGCGTGCCTGTCTCACCGCTGACCTATGTCCATCCAGAGGCACCGGATAATCTACTGGAAGCGCTGCGAGGCGCTTCCATTGTGGAAGAACACCGTATCCTTACGGGTACGGTGATTGAGAAGGTTCAGTCTGTCAAGAGCGGACTGACCGAAGCCTGCAGTGGCCTGCTGATAGGTTTTGAGGTAAGCGACACCAAAGATAAAATCCCTATATATATAGAGAGAGTAGCCCCTGAGACATTGTCCTGTGTTCGGAAAGAAAAGACGGATAGAGGATCAATTAAAGTGCGTAGGAAACTAACTAAATGTGTCTTATGTTAATAAGCAGGCATCGTTACTGGCCGCGACCTCACACACTGCCGAAGTCTCCGGACTAAAGCAGAGACTGGAGCAGGCCGAAGAGGAGGTCGGCCAAGCGAGGAAGCAGCTCGAAGACCAGCAAGGTATGTAGTGACTTGCTATATATTCGGAAAAGAATAAATGATGTATACTGACCGTAATGTCATGATATGTGTAGGAGCGACGACCAAGGTCGAGGCCCTTAAAAAGGCCCTGGCCGAAGCCGAGGGGAGAGCTGTCAAGGAGCAGGCTGCTCGTAAGAAGCTTAAGGACAGGCTGAACGAGGTCCATCAAGAGCTCCAGGACGCTGTGAAGAAGTATGAGACCTTGGAGGGCGATATGTCGGCACGAGAGACCGAACTCGCCAAGGCTCGCCAAAGCACGAAAGTAGCCCGAGTTGAAGCCCAAGGTGCCCTCCAAGAGATCCAGGAGGCCAAGAAGATCGCGGCGGGTAAGGCATTTAGTATGCCAAGCAAGTATGTGAATAAGAAGTATTTCCTACTAACCCGGATTCGGAGTTCTCCAGGGGCATTCGCAGATCTGCCGCGCTGTGTGTACGACGCTGCGGAGTTCTTCCGAGCTGAAGAAGGGAGCTCAACAGAGAAACTGTTCTGGTCACAATACCTTGCGCCAGAACATCCAGTGCCCTTCACCGATCAGCTAAAACAGCTGGTCGAGCTGCATAGGGTGGCCGAATTGGCCATGAAGGATTTAATAATCTGGCTATGGCTTGCCAAAGTTATACCCAATAGCTACTTCGGACTCGTGAAGCGGCTGGTTGGTGCCTGCCCTCGACTGGACATCGTCAAGAGCTTGGCCTGCATTGAGGGCGCGCGCATGTCCTTCTCCCGCGTCAAGGTGTGGTGGGCGAAGATGGATGCTATCAAGCTTGTGACCGAGGGGCCACCTGAAGGCAAGGAGCACCGCACGCTGGAGCGGTATTTTGAAGATGTCCTGGAGGGGTGCCGCATTGTGGCGACGCAATGTGCGCAAGACATTATATTCGAATGAACATATTCATGTTGTTTCTGCCTTGTATGATGAAAAAAAATTGTTATGTAATATAATGTTTATTTTTTAAAATTTTCACCTCCTGTGCGGCCGTGTTGTATGAAATCTGAGAGTTGTCCAGTCGTCGGCTTCTGCCCCCACGTAGGAAGTACGGGGGTGTTCGGGATATAATCTAAACACTCTTGATCCAATTCTTTGGTCCTAGAAGGAGGTGTTTAGCGCAGCGAACCAGGCAATCAGACTATTCAGCTTGAATACCCTCACTTAGCCATAGGAGTTTGACAATAAAAATTCATGCGCAGCCCCTGGTATTCGAACCAGGAAGCTATAAACACCTGATCGGGCAAGCACCTATCCCTCGCGTGATGCGGAAAAAATCTCTAACGATTTGAGACCTCCAAAGAGCTGACCGTCTCTCGCCGCATCATGACAGTCAGTTTTCGGCTTTCTCTACTAAGGTGCTCACCCGGGTAAACCAGGGCACAATCGCAGTAGTTCTCCCTTTACTACCTTAGCCGATATAGCGGAACGTAAGGTAGTAAGCACAGGAGCCGGGCAACCCAACTATTGACCAAATACATGATTCAGAGCAAGTGCATATAGTGCTAAATTTGGGGTGCCGAATAGCGGAAAGTGTTCGGACTTTGTTGCCCTGTTGTGGGGTGCTATGAAGCCCCTGGAAAATTAGAATGTACCAAAGTGTACGTGCGCTATCTGATAATATTATCAATAATGAAAAAAGGAAATCAGAAAAAGAGCAAGGGTAATGAGCCAATGCCGCAGAATTTGGGCCTCAAACTGTTTCTGTTAAGTTTTATTAATACGTTGAAGTGCATTGATACAAATAGTGCAATAAGCAACGAGCTAAGCCATGACCAAGAGAGAGCTATGTGTGGGTCCTAAAAACAGGTAGAGTGATTGTTGAAGAAACCACCTAAATTCCCCTATACGTCTGTGCTCTGTGCCATCTTGGTATATGTATCCTTTGAAAGGACCGGTGATTGGGCCACCAGGGGTAACCTATGGAGAGAAAACCTGAAAAGTATAAGAGGAAACAGTGAGAGTATGTGTGTCCGGGAGCGGTCGAGCCGTATTGTGGATGACAGGCTAGTTATGCCTCCGTATATGCCCATGGTATCTTGAGTCCGTAATTATGTACGCGCGGTACGAACGCAGCTATTTGATCGGGACTGGGATGGAGGCCGAATTGCTAGTCGAGCTCCTGACGAGTTGGGCTGTCCTACTGCAGAGTGGTCCAGACTGTCTAGGCAGTGTCCGGGTCCTCGGCCGCCGAATTGATGTTCTGCTTAAAAAGGCTACTCTGCACTTCTACTGCTAAGGCAGCTGTGTGCTCCTCAGTACGGAGGGAGCGTTCCGTGTTTGCATTAACTGTTATGACGCTACGTGGTCCGGGCATCTTGAGTTTGAGGTAAGCATAGTGTGGCACTGTGTTCAATTAAGCAAACGCGGTTCGTCCGAGCAGTGCGTGATAGCCGCTGCAAAAGGGGACGCTATCGAAGATTAACTCCTCGCTTCGGAAGTTGTCCGGCGATCCGAAGACAACCTCCAGTGTGATTGAGCCCGTACAGCGGGCCTCTACACATGGAATGACTCCTTTAAAGGTAGTCTTTGTGGGTTTGATCCGTGATGGATTAATGCCCATTTTGCGCGATGTGTCATGATAGAGAAGATTGAGACTGCTACCGTCGTCCATGAGGACTCGCGTCAGGTGGAATCCATCAATGATTGGGTCGAGGACCAGTGCAGCTAAACCGCCATGACAGATACTGGCCGGATGATCCCGACGATCAAAAGTGATCGGGCATGATGACCATGGATTGAATTTTGGGGCGACTGGCTCTATCGCGTAGACGTCCCTGAGTGTGCATTTGCGCTCCCTCTTGGGGATGTGGGTAGCATATATCATGTTCACCATTTTGACCTGAGGGGGAAATTTCTTTTGTCCCCTAGTGTTCGGTAGCCGGGGCTCCTCGTCATCGTCCTCGCCTTGTGATCCCTTCTCCTTTCTTTCGGCATTTAGCTTGCCGGCCTGTTTAAAAACCCAACAATCTCTGTTGGTATGATTGGGCGGTTTATCTGGGGTGTCATGGATCTGGCACGGGTGATCGAGTATACGGTTCAAGCTGGATGAGCCCTAATTGTTCTTTTTGAATGGCTTCTTCCGCTGACCAGACTTAGAGCCACTGAATCCGGCATTAACCACCGTATCATTGGTGTTGTCATTGTTATTTCGACGCTTGTGTTTATTGCGTCAAGATTTGTCATTACTATTTCTGACTTCAGGGGTGCCGACATCGTTTGCATTGTTCTTGCTACGGGCCAACCAACTATCCTCACCCGCACAAAAGCAGGTCATGAGTGCCGTGAGGGCTGCCATAGACTTCGGCTTTTCTTGGCCAAGGTGGCGGGAGAGCCATTCATCGTGGATGCTGTGTTGAAAGGCCGCTAGGGCTTCGACATCCGGACAATCTACGATTTAGTTTTTTTAGTTAGGAACCTAGTCCAGAATTTCCTGGCTGACTCTCCAGGCTGTTGAACTATATGGCTTAAGTCATCAGCATCTGGTGGTCGGACATATGTACCTTGGAAGTGGTCGCGGAAGGCTTCTTCCAAATCCTCCCATCTGCCAATAGAGTTTTCAGGCAGACTGTTTAACCAGTGTCGAGATGGCCCTTTGAGTTTTAACGGGAGGTATTTGGTTGCGTGGAGGTCATCTCCACGACCCATATGAATGTGGAGAATAAAATCCTCAATCCACACCGTAGGATCAGTTGTTCCATCATATGATTCAATATTCACGGGTTTAAACCCTTCCAGGAATTCATGCTCCATTACTTCGTCAGTGAAGCAAAGAGGGTGTGCGGCGCCTCTATATCGGGCCACATCGCGACGTAGCACATGACTAGGTTTGTCACGTCCGAATAGATAGCCGTCGTCACGTGTCAAGGTACGTCCCCGCGATCCATATATCGATCTGATATGTCCTGCTCTATTGTCCAGGTCCTGCCGAAGGTCATTTGTACGATCACGAGCTGTTTTATCTCTGCCTTTATAATGAGGCGGGGCGGGCTGGTATTCGGCTTGAGTTGCCGCTTTATCCCGACCTCGTGGTGGTCGGTCTGCCCCATTGCGTGATGATGGTATGGGCTCCAGTGCCTCATCATCGATCTGAGGTAGCAATTTGCGCTTCGGGTAGCTTTTGGCTGGGCGCTTGAGGCCGTATTATTCGGCTGCTAGGACATCAGTCCATCTGTCATTGAGAAGATCTTGGCCGTATTCTTCAGGCTCCTTGTAGTGGCTATTAACTAGCGCTTAAAGCGCTCCTGCTCGAGAGGTTCCTTAGGTACGATAAAATCTTCGTTGCCGAGGCACACCTCTTCCTCGGAGAGCGGAAGATAACTGCTGTCCTCCGAGTTTTTGTTCATGGCCTGTTCATTAGGGCTAACTTGCCCATCTTCCTGATTGTCCTGTTCAACAGTTCGTTCGTCGGGATCTTCTCTGTCTTCGGCATCGTCCGGAGTGTTTTTGTCTCCTGTGTCGGTGTTGTTGTCTTTGCTGCGGCGTGATTTAGAGCGGCGCCACTGAATTCGGCGCTTAGGCTGTGTCCCAGGAGGCTTATCCTCGACTGGGTCTTCTTTGTCGTCTTCCTTAGCCTCTTTAGGCGTATCCACCATGTATACATCGTACGAAGAGATGGCCATCCAGCGTCCGGTAAACGGCGGGTTTTGGCAATGCTCCTCATCTGCATCGTCGTCCATACCGTCGATGTCTTCCGAGCCGTAATCGAGCATGGCGGTTAAGTCTTCGAAAGTGGCTATGAAGTGGGTGGCGGGTGGGAAGCAAAATTCCCTATCCTCGGCTTCTAGTTCGAACCGAATATAGTTCGGCTGTGAATCCCCCACTAAGGATAGAGTTTTTAATGAGTTTAGCACATTGCCCAAAGGTGAGTGCCGGAAGATGTCCGTGGCGCTAAATTCGGCGATCGATGACCGATCATGCTCGACATGCGCGGACGCACATAGTTCTGAACTTATAACCGAAAACGAGTACGAGGTTCCGGTGACACAGGCATTACCGGAAGTTAGGTCTGTGTGCGGCTCCAACGCCGTGGAGTCTGCGGCTTCCGTGGCGGGGTTAACCTTCTTGTACTCGGATGGCGCGACCTGCTCCGGATCTAAGGCTAGAGCGGTTATAGGTGCAATTTCTTGGGTTTGGCCCGATGATAGATGTAAGTCATGTTCATCAAGGTGACGGGGAGCGACTGCCGTGGTCTCGAATCCGTCGAAGATCAGTTCTCCGTGGATATCCGCGACATAGTTCAGGCTCCCGAATCTGACCTGACGGCCAGGAGCGTAGCTGTCGATCTGCTCCAGATGGCCATGCGAGTTAGCCCGCAGTGCGAAGCCGCCAAACACGAAGATCTGTCCGGGGAGGAAGACTTCCCCTTGGACAGCATCATTGTATATGATTGAAGGAGCCATCAAACCTTTTGAAGATGGCACAGTGGAACTATCAATGAAAGCACCAATGTCGGTATCAAAACTGGCGGATCTCGGGTAGGGGGTTCTGAACTGTGCGTTTAAGGTCGATGGTAACAAGAGACAGGGGACACAATGTTTACCCAGGTTCGGGCCCTCTCTATGGAGGTAATACCCTACTTCCTTCTTGATTGATCTTGATGAATATGAGTATTACAAGATTTGATCTACCACGAGATCATAATGGCTAAACGCTAGAAGTCTAGCCTTATGACTATGATTATGATTGTATATCTATCCGGACTAAGCCCTCCGGTTTATATAGACACCGGAGGCGACTAAGGTTGTACAAGGTCGGTTACAGAGAAAGGAATCTTCATATTGGATCTCCAAGCTTGCCTTCCACGCCAAGGAGAGTCCCACCCAGACACAGGAGAGAGTCTTTAGTCTTGTTTCTTCACAGCCCATTTGTCCGACCCATGTCCAACAGGCCGGACGCCTGAGGACCCCTTAGTCCATGACTCCCTCAATGATGAGTATAAGGAGATGTCACTTTATGACTTTTGTGCGGTTTGTAAGTTGCCCTTTGAGGGCAGCATAGAGGAACCACATCGTAATGATGTGGAAGGGTTTATTGATATGACTGATGTAGGGGAAACGAGGAAAGTTTCCGATGCAAGAATTACTAGCATACATTTTCCCGTTCAACGTTACTTTGCAATATTTACTAGTATATGCTTAATTGGTCGCGAGAATAGTGGAAACCTTAGTTCTCCTGTATTTGGTGCCATGCTTTGTTTCGTGATACCACTTTCAGCTTAGGCTCCATTGTTACTAAACGGTTAAATCTGAACCGTACAAAGGGTCCCGTCTTTAGAGGCATCTTTGCCTCGCGCCTTGCTGCACACTTTAACATACCTATTAGGCATTATGAGAAAAGAGGAAAAGTTGTTGCCTTATATTTTTGTAGATTATAAGAGTATGGTAGCACATGATTTTATTGTTAAGGATAAGAAGAAGATGCTTAAATATAGACTGATATTTGATAAAAATTACTTTGAGACTATTAACCTGTGTGCTCCCTCTTTGTTCAACATATTTTCAGGCACATACCTTGTTTTGTCGGAGGCCATTCATGCATACCAGAGCCTGACATCAGCTCCAGAGCCTGAGCCGGAGCCACCACTTGATACTCACCGTTAGTCTGTTTATCAGTGGGATCCGGAGGAGATCGCCAACCAGTGGCACCCTGAGGATCCTCCTCGGTACACTAGAGAGGACCATTTTGAGCCATGGCCATAGACCAACGTAGGCCAAAAGCCTAAGCTTGGGGGAGTACGTATTTCTCACCGACATTACATTCATGTTCGCACACACACATGCCAGTTGTCGGTGCTCATACTTTTTCATTCTATCATCCATGCTAGTTTATTTTCTGTTTTAAGCATTCTTCTTGTGTGTTTGAAAAACCTTAAGAAAAACAAAAAAATTAGTTGTAGCTTTTAGCTAGTTTACTTTCCATGCCTGTAGTAGTAGTAATTAAAAAGAAAACCCAAAAAGATTTTTTGTTCTTCTTTTGTTTGTTGGGAGCTTTCCCGTGTAAATAGTTTTGTTTCTTTTCTTTTCTTTGGGGGTCGAGAGGAGAAGACCATAATGAAAATGTTGAGTGGCTCTCATATGCATTATTGTTGATCTAACAAAGAGCCCATATTACCTTGTCTTCTCCTGTATATTGAATGCTTGCAGATTCCAGCTTAGTCCAATGCACGTGCACTATTATTGTTATCCACACCATTCAGGCGTGCAAGTGAAAGGCAATAATGACGATATATGATAGACTCATTGAGATGAGAAAAGCTGGTATGAACTCGACCTCTCTTGTTTTTGTAAATATGATTAGTTCATCGTTCCTGATTTAGCCTATTATGAATGAAACATGTTTGCAATGACAATTAGAGATTATAGTTGCTCATGCCATGGTTAATTAGCTAGGAGTTTATAATGATTTACCTTGTGTGTCAACATGCTATTAAAATGGTTGTGATGTGGTATGATAGGGTGGTATCCTCCTTTGAACGATTTGAGTGGCTTGACTTGGCACATGTTCACGCGTGTAGTTGAAACAAATCAACATAGCCTCCACGATGTTTATGTTCATGGTGAATTATATCCTACTCATGCTTGCACTCAGTGTTGATTAATTTTAATGCATGTTCATGACTGTTGTCGCTCTCTAGCTGGTCGCTTCCCAGTCTCTTTCTAGCCTTCACTTGTACTAAGCGGGAATACTGCTTGTGCATCCAATTTCATAAACCCCAAAGTTATTCCATATGAGTCCACCATACATTCCTATATGTGGTATTTACCTGCCGTTCCAAGTAAATTTGTATGTGCCAAACATTAAACCTTCAAATGAAATTTTGTTTTGTATGCTCGAATAGCTCATGTATCGACTAGGGCTGTCTATATGTTCCATGCTAGGCGGGTTATTCTCAAGAGGAGTGGACTCCACTCCTCATTCACGAGAAAATGGCTGGTAACCGGGATGCCCAGTCCCATGCTCAAATCAAATCAAAATAATTGCAAACAGAACTCCCCCCAGGATTGTTGTTAGTTGGAGGCACGCATTGTTTCGGACAAGCCATGGATTGATGTTCGTTGGTGGTAGGGGGAGTATAAACTTTACCATTCTGTTCGGGAACCACCTATAATGTGTGTAGCGTGGAAGATATCGAGATCTCTCGGTTGTTATGTTGACAATGAAAGTATACCGCTCAAAATATTATTCATCTCTATTTCAAAACCGAGCTCTGGCACCTCTACAGATCCCTGCTTCCCTCTGTGAAGGGACTATCTATTTACTTTTATGTTGAGTCATCATCCTCTTATTAAAAAGCACCAGTTGGAGAGCACCACTGTCATTTGCATGCATTACTATTAGTTTACATTAAGTATGACCGTGACTGGATCTCTTTTACCATGAATTACAATTTCCAGTCAGTCCTTGATCTTCGGAGGTGCTGTGCGTTTATGTTTTGCGGTCTCGGAAAGGGCTAGCGAGATACCATCTTGTTATATCATATTACGATTGTTTTCAGAAAGTGTTGTCATCCAAGATTTATTGTTATTGCTCGCTGGTTGTTTATGCCATTGATATGAGTAAACATGAGACCTAAAGGTTATTGTGAATATGGTTAGATAATAATCTTTGCTAAAAATTTGAATGATGTCTTTACATATTTACAACAACAAGAGCAAACAGAGTTTGTAAAAGTTTTTCTTTATCACTTTCAGTTTGTCAACTGAATTGCTTGAGGACAAGCAAGGGTTTAAGCTTGGGGGAGTTGATATGTCTCCATTGTATCTACTTTTACAAACACTTTTGCCCTTGTTTTGGACTCTAACTTGCATGATTTGAATGGAACAAACCCGGACTGATGTTGTTTTCAGTAGAATTGCCATGGTGTTATTTTTGTGCAGAAATAAAAGTTCTCGGAATGGCCTGAAACTTCATGGAGAATATTTTTGCAATATATAAAAAATATTGGCGAAAGAATCAAGACCAGGGGGCTCACACCCTGTCCATGAGGGTGGGGGGCGCGCCCACCCCCCTCGGGCGTGCCCCCTGCCTCGTGGGCCCCCTGGTGCTCCACCGACCTCAACTCCGACCCTATATATTCATGTTCGGGGAGAAAAACTCAGAGAGAAGGATTCATCGCATTTTACGATACGGAGCCGCCGCCAAGTCCTAATCTCTCTTGGGAGGGCTGATCTAGAGTCTGTTCGGGGCTCCGGAGAGGGGAATCCGTCGCCATCGTCATCATCAACCTTCCTCCAACACCAATTTCATGATGCTCACCGCCGTGCGTGAGTAATTCCATCTTAGGCTTATTGGACGGTAATGGGTTAGATGAGATTTATCATGTAATCGAGTTAGTTTTGTTAGGGTTTGATCCCTAGTATCCATTATGTTCTGAGATTGATGTTGCTATGACTTTGCTATGCTTAATTCTTGTCACTAGGGCCCGAGTGCCATGATTTCAGATCTGAACCCATTATGTTTTGATGAATACATGTGAGTTCTTGATCCTATCTTGCAAGTCAATAGTCACCCATTATGTGTTATGATCCGTTAACCCCGAAGTGACAATAATCGGGATACTTACCGATAGTGACCGTAGTTTGAGGAGTTCATGTATTCACTAAGTGTTAATGCTTTGTTCTGGTACTCTATTAAAAGGAGGGCTTAATGTCCCTTAGTTTCCAATAGGACCCCGCTGCCACAGGAGGGTAGGACAAAAGATGTCATGCAAGTTCTTTTCCATAAGCACATATGACTATATTCAGAATACATGCCTACATTACATTGATGAACTGGAGCTAGTTCTGTTTCACCCTTTGTTATAACTGTTGCATGAGGGATCGCATCCGACATAATTATCCATCACTGATCCATTGCCACTGTTGCCACTGTTACAATTACTACAAAACTGCTACTGTTACCTTTGCCATCATTATCGTTACTTCCTTACTACTTTGCTACTAAATACTTTGCTGCAGATATTAAGTTTTCCAGGTGTGGTCGAATTGACAACTCAGCTGCTAATACTTGAGAATATTCTTTGGCTCGCCTTGTGTTGAATCAATAAATTTGGGTTGAATACTCTACCCTCAAAAACTGTTGCAATCCCCTATACTTGTGGGTTATCAAAAGGCCCATTGCTGGTCGCGGCAGGCAAGGACGGGATGGCAATGGAACTCCGGGGACCCGAGGATTGACGGGGTGGCGTAGGGACGACGCAAATGGATGGATCTGGCGCTCTCCAGCATGTGTCACTCGCTGGTCATGGTCGCCGGTGCGGCTGGACGGCGCGAGCACCATGGCAGGGAGGAGGCGAGCTTGAGGCCGAACGGAGGGAGGAGGAGGCATGGGCACGAGGTGGCCCTTGGCTGCCATGGCTGGAGGCGAGGTCGGGACAGAGGAATGCGGCGGTGGATCGGAGAGCGGGCGACGATGGAAAGGCGGCACCGGTGCAATCCGGCAGCGGGGCTTGCCGGATCAAGGATGAGGGAGGGAGCTCCTGGAGGCTGGCGGCGCTGGAGGATCGGGCGTGAGGTGGCCCTCCCCTGGCTCGAGGTGTGTGTGTGTGGCTGACAGGAGGAGGCAGGGGATCGACGACGTTGACGGCGCTGAGGGGGAGCGTGAGGGAGAGATCGAGTGGAGGGGTCGGGGCTAGGGTTAAGAAGAGAGGGTGGTTGGGCCTCTGTGCAAATGGGTCGGCCTGATGGGCTGCCCTCTCTCTTCCTTCTCTTTATCTCCATGAGAAAATAAACAGAATTTCTAAGAAAAGAAAGAGAGGGCCAGGGAAAGAATTTGAACAAGAGGTTAAATTTTTTGGACTCGCAAAAATGCGCTTGTTCCAAGAAAAATGGAGTGGGCAAGATTGCAAGAATTAAATTCGTTGAATTTAATGCAGATGGGTTATAATGGAAAGTGGGTGCTAAGAAGGTCTAGAAATGATGAGATTTTTGGAGGAGCCTCGATAAAAGTGATAAGAATTGTTGACAAGGTTTGGAGGTCAACTCGAAGCAGAAAAAGGCATGGGATTATTTTGCAAGTGTGTTTAAGGGTGATTCCGAAATAGTGGAATATTTATTAGCTCCCTAAAAATATTGGGAGGATATGTTATAAAGAGAAATCACCATGTAAACTCCCTCGATTTAAATAGATCAACGATCTATGCAATTTATTTAGTTGAGTTTTAAAAAGGGTTGCATGATGACATGATGTAATGCAAATGATGCTATTAAGAATGAACAAGCAAATAAAACCCACTGCGAAACTCAGAATACATGGAAGGCATCTGGAGCGTCGGTCTCGGGTCGTTACAACTCTCCTCCACTTACAAGAGATCTCGCCCCGAGATCTAGGGATGACAAACGGAAGAAGAAGAGAAGAGGTAAAACTAATTTGCTTCTTTGATAAACGAGTGAAACCAGAAACCTTGAGAGGTTGAAAGAATACAATGGAGTGGAACAAGATTGCACACAGTCCGTTAGCAAAGAGAAACAAGGAACATTACGTGAACCTTGTAGGTTGAAAGACATGAAATGATAGATTCATGAACCAAAAGAATATGATCACACTGGTATAATGAGATAGCCAAGGAACGAGAATGACAGAATTTGGACAGCACTCCGGTAGAAAAGATAAGGAAAACTTGATAAGATGAAAAGAACTTGAATGAGAACACAAAACCTTGATTAAGTGGATAAGCAAGGAAAGAACATGATCTGTGATAAAATGAGATGATGGTCGAAGAGAGCAACATTACAATGCCTCCAGAATGAAAGGATAGAAGCTAGATTGTTGTGGAAAAATGAAGAAGAAACATGACAACTTCTGCCAGAAATGAACATGGAAAGCATCCTTGCAAGAAGGATTGAATGGAGTTGTTGGAAAATCAACTACGGTAAGAATAAGCTTCTTATGGGCTTATGGAAAACATCTCAAAACATGAGGTGAAATTCTGCCACTAAAAGAACAATTGCTTTCTTTAGATCGACGAAGGGATGAAAAACTTCTTTCGCCGAGAGGATAGGAGAAAAACTTGGATTATCGATAGACACCACAATTAGCAACATTCCTAATGGAAGGCTTTAAGTGAAATCTATACCAAGATAACTCCAACAAACAAATTGATGGATTTAAATATCTCATTCTTACTAACTTGTGAATCATGAAACATGAATGGAAATTGTCAAGAATGACATAACACCACCTCAAAAGATAAGGTAGAAAGAATTGCACTTTGGAATGCAAGATGAAGAATGCTTGAACTCCTCCAACAAGAATCTTGAAGAACACTTCGAGGATGAAAGAGATCTTTGATGAACCACCATGTAGTGCCTTCATGAGAACTCTGGTAATAAGAGAATGATCTTGAAAAGAATGAGATGAAGCCTTGCAATGATTTAGATGGAACTTCATGATGATTCAATCGAGAGAGCTTGGAACTCCAAAAAGAAAAGATGAAGCATCTCGGACCAAGAAATTCATATCCTGAAAGAACTCAGGAAGAAAAGAATTAAATCATCTCAAAGAAACAAGAACAAGAATTATGTCAAGCCTATCCTTCATCAATTTAAATTGATGAAAAGAAATGGGTTTGGCATACTAATTATTCCCGTTGAAAGGGGTTAAGGAAAGATATAGCGCAAACTTGGGAAAAACTTCAACAAACCACCTGTCGTGGAATTGTAACGGCAGATGTCCTTCGTGTTAGGACTTAGTCATGAGGCCAACGCATCTATGTAGTAGCTTGAGAGGG
Organism: Triticum urartu; assembly: GCF_003073215.2. Taxonomy (NCBI): domain Eukaryota; kingdom Viridiplantae; phylum Streptophyta; class Magnoliopsida; order Poales; family Poaceae; genus Triticum; species Triticum urartu. Next base: position 266,456,391 of record NC_053027.1, read on the forward strand.
GTTGAGCGGGACGAGAGACGCGAGGTTTTACCCAGGTTCAGCCCCTCACAATGGAGGTAAAAGACTACATCATGCTTCATTGATATTGATGATATGATCATGATTACAAGGGTGCTCATTTCGAGAGCTATTGATTTTTCTGTCTAAACCTAGCTTGTGAAACCTTATCAAACTTGTGAATCTTGTCCCTTTTGGGGAGCCCTGCCCCTCCTTATATATGTTGGAGGGGCAGGTTGCATATAGAGTCCTATTAGGATTAGGACTAGTCTATCTCTAATACAAACAGGATACAAGTCCAGGTCTTAACTCCTTGTAAGATAAATGTTCTTCATGCCATTCCTCTTAAACCAGCCCACCATTATCATAAACCGGCATGTTGGGCCTTGGGCCTTGTCATCCATCTGGAACACGCGCCGGGTCACCGATGAGTCTTCAGGCTCGTGAGTCGTCATACCAGTGAACCGCCAGACACGTAAACCGCCAATCCTCTGGCGGTTTACCAATGAAACGCCTAGTCCAGCCGGGTTATACTTCCGGCCGGTTTACGCCGCGGGGTATATCCCCGACATTAGCCCCCAAGTTTAGCTTGGATTTATCCATGGTAAACATATGCTGCAAAATAAACACAAGAACAAATTTGACAGGTTGTGCTCCGGGTTAAAAATTCTTGTAAACCGGTACCTGATCACCCTTAAGTCCTTGTTATTTCCTCCTTCTGGAAAGTCCGGGTCAACAGACCAGCTTCATAATCAATTTGCCGACATTGGTTTGTCACAGAAATATTGTGAAGAATAACTCCTTTGATTCAGCTCCCAAAGTGCCGGTTTAAGAAATATGGGTCTTGAAATACTTATATGACATTCAGCCGGTTTGAAGATGTAAAACTTGCCGGTTTGAGAATGTTAAACTGTGCCGGTATAAGACTTGAACTTGCCGGTTTATCATTACCGGTTTACAAATATTGACGGCACCGGGTCATAATTGTTGTCGACACCGGGTCATGTAACTGATCTTCCTGATTTGCTCAAAACTGATAAAATGAAGATGTTCCTCCTTTATATGCATAATACCTGTAGCCCCCAAGTCTTAAGAGGAGAACATAGTGATAACTTAAGACTTGCTCCAATAAGTGTTTCAACCTTGAAGAAATCCGATTTGTTCATCTAAAAACTGAATACTCCATATATGTAGCCCCCAAGTGCCGGGTTGTCATGCTTGCAGCAACCTGGGACTTGTAATTGCTTATAAAAACTTCAATCAGTCTACCCCCCAAGGGTCGGGTCATTATGCAATAATGAGCAGGAACTTTGTAAATATAATTATGTAGATTTTAGCAGTGATGTGTAGCCCCCAAGGGCCAGCTCATTATAATATGATGAGTCGGGTCTTCAATAAGACTGTAATCTCAATTTGAATAATGTAGCCCCCAAGTGCCGGGTTGTAAGCTTGCAGTGACTCGGGACTATTCCTTCCATTGTAGAATAAATCATATCCTTTGATAAAATAATAGCCATTGCGCTAAAGCGACTTTGAAAACTTAATAATACCGGTTATTAATAACCATAAAAATCCAGCCATGTTGGCTATTCAAGATAATATAATCCGGTATGAAAATCTTATTCATTAAATATCATAATGAAAATTCAGCCAAGTTTGGCTATTTGAATAATATAACCCAATGATTTATAAGCGCATGATTCCAATGGCGCAATCCAAATATATATACTGGCGACTTATGGTCCAAAGCCAAGCCGGTTTAACAAACCTATTTCTGCATACAACAAGTTCAAAGTGTCCTGGCGGTTTACCGCCGGACGGGTCATAATGCCCAACATATAACCCGGGTTTATAACCGAGGCTGCACTTAAGAATAATCAAATATGAAATACATCATACCTGTGACATTGAATCACATCGTTGGTTTACCAACTTTTTGTAGTAAGAGTGATAACCCCAATCTTGAGTAATGATAACTCCTTTCATATTGTGCCGGTTTATGATAAAACCGTACCGGGTTGTGATAAACACCGGTTTAACCATATATAATACTGGCGACTCATAGTCAAACCAGACCGAGTTGATAGTCTCCGAATGATAATTTGATCGTGTACTGACAACTTGTAGTTGAAAGCCGAGCCGGGTTGATAAACACCGGTTTACTCCATAATAGGATGGTAACAGAAAATCAAACCGGGCAGATAGTCTCCAGATTAAGATTTGACCATGTTCCGTCAATTTGTAATTGACAGTCGAAACGGTTTAAGAATTTGTCGGTTTTCAAAACGCAACAAAAGAAATATATGTCTAAATGAAACAAAATTTCAAAGGTAATGATAAAACAATTGGCAAAAAAGAAGCAATTGAGGTCATCAAATGGCATTACCATGGTCGGACACGACCAAGCCCCTAATAGGCGTAGCTATGGTTCAAGTCAGCCAGGTCCCCAAATGATGAAGTGGCATTATGCCGATCAAGAGGCGTAGCGATGGTTCGGGTTCAACCAAAGCCCCCAAGTGATTCTGTGGCCTTAGGACGATCAAGAGGCGTGACTGGTTCAGACGTGACCAAGTCCCCAAGTGATCTGGCGGCTTTCGCCTATCAAAAGGTGTTGCATTGGTTCAGACATGACCAAGCCCCCAAGTGATGTTGTGGCACTAGGCCGATCAAGCGGCGTGACTATGGTTCAGACGTGACCACAAGTCCCCAAGTGATCAATAATATGATAAGCCAATGAGGCATGATACCCATGTTTGAACCCCGCATCATGGCAGCAGGTCCTCTTTGGCACCATTTAATTTTTTGCAAGAGATAAATCCTTCTTGAACCGGATGTTAAACCGGATATTGAGAGCTTCAAAGCTTTGTGGGAGACATCTTTCCCTTGAACCGGATTTTAAACCGAAATCTTCATTTTCAGCCAGAAATTTTCTGACGGCCTTTAAACTCGAACTTGCGAGAAGTTAATTCCTTTTTGAACCGGACATTGTTAAACCGGATTTGAGCCAGATACTAAGAGCTTCAGCTTTGTGTGGGAGACGGGGTTCCCCTTAAACCGGACTATAAACCGGAAGCATCATTATGAGCCGGAATATTTCTGATGGCCTTTAAATTTTCATCAATATAACAATAGCCTCCGGGACCGGGTTTCCCTTCAACATCCTAGGGCACTTGAATTTGCTGAAACTGGCAAGACTTGCTGCGTCATATCATCATAGCCCCCGAGTCTTAAGATGACTCAAGGAGTTGTCTTGAGATTCTCCGTATTTTGACCATAGCAGAAGGTATATATCAGTGGTGTTGATAACGCGATGTAAATCCACAGAAGGCTGAGGTGACTGCGGCGGGTTATAAATGATCCCGTATGAGCCGTGTCAGCAACTCGGCCAAAGGTTCCTTCCAACTGGCTATTTAAAGTTGACCAAACTGTAGTGGCAGCGATTTGTGTGCATGTCCATTGAACCATCAGTGCAGACGGCCGCTGATGATAACTTGCCTCCAATTTGCGCGAGAGATGGACATCAAAGATGACCGCAACATCAGAAGCGGCACAGACAGATGAGTCGGCCGCGGTGTTGTAAACCGGTTCAGACGGGCAAGTCAAGCGCAGGCGCGGTCCCGGCAGGCTGATGTAAACCGGGCCGTAAGGGCAGCGTCTTGCACGCGTCCATTCACCGTGTAATGTGGCACGGACAATCACCGGGCAGGACGTTGCCAGCGTGTGCTCCGTACTCATGATATAAACCACATTTATAATGAATAATTGTCCTGCGTATAAAAACATTAAAGGCAGAATAATGTTTCTCGAAGGAATTAAAGCATAATGATGAAATAAATAGGACAGATAGCACCTGAATTTTTTTGCCGGATGAACACAGACTGAACAAATAATCCCTTGTTCTCCTTAGAACCGGTCAAACCAATGGATTTTCCCGGCGGACAGATAACGATCCCTTGTAGTACTTTGGCAAATAAGTCCGTTCCCATATTAGTGATCTAGGAGCAGATGTAACGGCTTGATTAGTTGTACTTGTTGACTAATGGTCTTTACGTAAGGCGGGCGGTTCAGACAGAAGCTGACTTAACGTGGTCTCCAGCAGTGGCGACTCGGCGGTGCGTTAGAGCGGCTGTAGGCGGTGATTTACTCATGAAAGAAACATCTTAGAGACTCCTCGGCGGTGGGTAGCTCGCAGAGTGGTCGTGGAGTAGGCGTGCAACGACGGGAAGCCACATGTAGCTCAAAAATATAGACCGGCAGCTCGGGGCCTCTGATCCCACACGCTCCCCTGTCGGTTTGCGAGAAGGGCGCCGGCGACTTGGCAAGGCAGCGATGGCGGTTTTGACGCAGATCTGCGTTCCATAGCACCGGAAGTGAAGAGGGAGGCGAGGTTGCAGCCAACGCGGACGGGGCAGTGCTTCAAAGGCGACAGGGCCGACTCAATCCGGTGGCGGAGGTCGTGGCCGGTTCTCTACAGGTGGAAGCGGAGAGCGACGGGGAGGGTGCCAGCGAAACAAGGCCGCGGTAGCAGGAAGCAGAAGCACCTCAGGGGCGCGAGCCAGCGCGGTGATCCGGCGATGTGAAAATGACGAATCAGTGGCGACACGGCGAGGCGGCTGACGGACGACGCAGGGCATGCGGGGGCTGAGCGGGAGCCGGCCAGCGGGTGCGGGCACCTGCGGGAGCCGACTCGGCGGGCGCGGAGCAGCTCAGGCTGAGGTGAGCGATGCCGGCTCTGTCGAAGGCTGTCTCACGCCGGGTTACCCTGCACGCTTTCTGTGCTGGCGCTTTTTCATCTGATATATCACGAGCTTTACGGTCCCTGAGAGAGATCCCTTCAAGAACTCAACACCACCGTGCGCGTGCCCCACGGTGGGCGCCAACTGTCGTGGAATTGTCACGGCAGATGTCCTTCGTGTTAGGACTTAGTCGTGAGGCCAACGCATCTATGTAGTAGCTTGAGAGGGGTTGAGCGGGACGAGAGACGTGAGGTTTTACCCAGGTTCGGCCCCTCACAGTGGAGGTAAAAGACTACATCATGCTTCATTGATATTGATGATGATCATGATCATGATTACAAGGGTGCTCATTTCGAGAGCTATTGATTTTTCCGTCTAAACCTAACTTGTGAAACCTTATCAAACTTGTGAATCTTGTCCCTTTTGGGGAGCCCTGCCCCTCCTTATATATGTTGGAGGGGCGGGTTACATGTAGAGTCCTATTAGGATTAGGACTAGTCTATCTCTAATACAAACCGGATACAAGTCCAGGTCTTAACTCCTTGTAAGATAAATGTTCTTCATGCCTTTCCTCTTAAACCGGCCCACCATTATCATAAACCGGTATGTTAGGCCTTGGGCCTTGTCATCCATCTGGAACACGCGCCGGGTCACCGATGAGTCTTCAGGCTCGTGAATCGTCATACCAGTGAACCGCCAGACACGTAAACCGCCAATCCTCTGGCGGTTTACCAATGAAATGCCTAGTCCGGCAGGGTTATACTTCGGGCCGGTTTACGCCGTGGGGTATATCCCCGACACCACCGGTATGATTTTGGGAAGAACAAATGAATTGATATGATAAAGAGAAGAGGAATCTTGAAAGAACCACCGTAAGAATTGAAACGAATGATGAAAAGAGAATGGCTCTCCAGGAAGTTTAAAAACACAGAAAGATACTTGAGAGAATTTAGATACGAGAGACTGAAGAGGCCACGAGCTGACTAAAGAGTACTTGAGTGAAGCACCTGAAGAATTAGGAGAAGGAGAGCTGAAAGCTGAGAATGGGTAATATTAAAAAATGATGGCCTTCGGATGATCGAGAAAAGAAAGCGACTCCTGAAATGCATTGGACGGGTGAAAAGAATTCTCACAATCTAAAACAATTATGAAAGGATGGCATCAAGCTTGAACTACACATCTTCAAGAGAAAGGCAAGGATTTAAGAGAAACTCTTCTTCGGTCTTCAAAGCTGAGAATGACGAGGAGGAACACTACCAAATTGTTGAGACACTCCGGATGAATGAAAAGATAAAAGATTGAGCCAAAGATGAAGATAATTTAAAAGCGGTCTTGGAGAAGGCATAAGACTGATGGAGATCCATTCTTACGTCAAACTTTGAAATGAATTTGAGAATAACTCCAGATAATTCAGAAGTGTCGGGTAAGATCCCGGGAAAATACATGTGGGTTAGGGCCCACTCAAAAGAAAACACCGTTGAAAAGATTGCTTGAAAAGAGAGATTGCACCAGTTGAATTAAATGGCTCGAATGAGATAACAACCTTGAAATAACTTGAACGGATTGAGAATGGAAACGTGAATCTTCTGAGATATCTTCAACACTCCGGAACCCTTGAATAGCGAGAAGTGAATGATTAAGAGGTCCACCAGCATGAGAAAGCATTTGAAAGGAGGAAAGGGATATGATCAACACCGGAAGCTTGAATTGAATCCACCAGAAAATAGTATAAGAATGAAGAACGGCGAACTTGAAGCTTCCTTAGCATCTTCATGAGAATCACCAGGTAAGAACTTTGAAGGAAAAGAATGAAGAGACTTCACATCAATAAAATGGATACTTGATTAAGAAATCTGAGTCCTTGAAGTAAAGGGTGGGATGGTGGGAAAAAGGCAGCTTGGGATGTATGAGACAACACCGTTGAGAAAAATGAGAATTGATCTTGCAATGGGGAAAAATATAGGATCATCTTGAAGAGAAACGCACCGGTTGAAAAGGATTGACCTGACAATCTCGATGATCAAGAAGGATTAGTACTCCCATAGAAATATGACAAAACCGCTTAGGAAAAGGTATGAAATCAACACTTGACATTGAACCAAATCGAATACCACAACTCGAATCAAAACAAAGGATTGGCTTGCAGAATAAGCCGGAACAATCATATGATAGAGATTTTATCCGAAGTTTTCGTGGTGGGGCCCACACGGGCTCGATCGTACAACACCATCATGTACAAGGCAGTGCACATGACATACGAAGCGTCCCTGTGTCAGCATATCCAAGGACTCTTTAGGACACAATGAGACCACTGTAAAGCCAACCGTGGATAGGAGGACCACTAGACGTCGAACCCCAATCTCATATCATGCATTTGTCGGAAATATATCCTGGGTAACTACTTGAATTTCCACCTATTAGCTCCCAAAACTTCCTGGTTATGCAATCTGGTGTCGGGGATACAGGGAGGCACAAATATCTCACACAACTAACAAATCCTACACTCCAACTGTATCCATCCGTCAACACATAACCAAGAAAACCTCGGAAATCGTGTACCTCAGACCTTCGAAAACATCTGATATACTAGATGTGGCAATACATCTGATCGCTCTCCCCAGTACTGGGTGTCATCAAACTACTCTCACCACAAAGAGTATAGAAGTTTTTTCGATGTCGGCGACCTCTGATATTCCGGAACCAAAATGATAAGCACTATGACGAAAACACCTTGGAGATCAACTTCCTGGGACAATGCCACAACCCCTAAATGTCAGGAGGCACCAAGACAGAATCCCCGTCACAACTATAACGCAACGATCTAACAATACCCATGTTATCCTAAAAAATTGAGTGAAAAAGGATAGAAGAGTGGGAAAACACCTACGTCATGATTCCTTTTATTCTGAGAGATCAGACAGTGGGAGAGGCTCCCACTGTGGTTGTATAACTCAAAATTACAATAAAATGTACATTGAGTAGTTACAGGCTGCTTATCCTCCACATTTGGAGGGATTAGCGGCTACTTTTTTATGCAGGGGAAGTTAAGGAGGTTCTAAGTTTTGTACAAAGGAGAGAATAATGTCTCTCTTATCAGTCCTAGTTCTATGCTGGAGGAGGCTAAAATCATGCTTAAAACGTTCAAGCCAACGTCATGATTCCTCACCAGAGCGACGAAGGAGCTGAGGAGTAAAAAGAATTCCTACTGTCCGATATAACTAGAATCAAAAATAGTTTTTTCTAGACTCAACAACGTAGCGGTTCGATCAATCAAGGGGGCTCCTAAGGTCGGTAAGGCTCTGATACGAACTTGTAGCGCCCAAGATGTGATTCTATCCCAATCACGTGATGAACTTATGATTGGGGCACAACCGCATTTCAAGCGCATAGCAAGGTGGATATTATTACAACATACCATGTACTGAATAGATGAGAATACAAGATAAAGGATTACACTTGCCACAAGCTATATCATTCATACAACAGTTCATCAATACATTGCAATCATCATACAGAAGAGCAGGATCCGACTACGGATGAAATCAAACGAAAAAGAAGAACGGCATCCACCCTACTAATCCCAGGCTCCCCGACCCAGAACCTATCCCTCGATCGAAGAAGAACTCCAAAAGAAAGCATCGCTCTCACGCCAGATCATCGCATTACCTATACCTGCAACTGTGGTTGTAGTAATTTGTGAACCACGAGGACTCAGCAATCCCATTACCATGGGTATCAAGACTAGCAAAAATTAATGGGTATGGAAATAGATAAATGGTGAGGTTGCAGCAAGCGGCTAAGCATTATATGGTGGCTAACTTATGAATATAAGAATAAGATGAGAAACTACGCAAATGGTCGCAAACTAGTAATGATCAACAAGTGATCCTGAACTACTTACGTTCAAACATAACCCTAACCGTGTTCTCTTCTTGAATGCACCCGAAATGAGACAGTCACGGTTACACACGCAGTTGGTGTATTTTAATTGAGTTTAGTTCAAGTCCACTACAATCGGATATTAACAAATTCCCATCTGCCACATGACTGCAGGAACGGCTCTCGGAAGTTAAAACCTGCAGGGATGTCCCAACTTAGCCCATGACAAGCTCACGATCCATGGAGACAATCCTCCATCGCAGAACCCTCCGATCAGACTTAGAATCTCAGTGCATAAGACCTCGGGTGCTAGCCGGTCCCTATGCAAGTTTTAGTTGTTATTAGGAAAATGCTAATACCAATGTTTGGCCTTGCTGGAAGAGTTTTAGTTAAAGCGAACAGTCAAGAGGGGTCCATAAACCCTCATCATGTTAGGGACGCAAAATCAAGGAACATAACACCGGTATGACGGAAACAAGGGCGGCAAGAGTGGAACAAAACACCAGGCATAAGGTCGAGCCTTCAACCCTTTACCAAGTATATAGGTGCATTAATTAAATAAGAGATATTATGATATCCCATGATATCCATGACATCCATGTCCCAACATGGAACAAACTGCAACTGCACCTGCAACTAGCAACGCTATAAGAGGGGCTGAGCAAAGCGGTAACATAGCCAAAGAACGGTTTGCTAGGATGGTGGAAAAAGGTTAGAGGCTATCATGGCAATTTGGGAGGCTTGATAAACAAGTGGTAGGTAGCGTGACATAGGAATACATCGAGACAACTAGCATAGCAAAGATAGTAGTGAGATCCAAGGTGACGGTCATCTTGCCTGAGATCCCCCTAGGAAGAAGACCGAGTTCATGAAGTAGATGAACCGACATAGACGAACGAATCCTCACATTCGCAAAGTAACCAGAACTATAAAGGAGAAGCGCAACCGGAAAGAAACAAACGACAAAGTAAACAACCATCACATAAACATGGCATGATGCACAATCAAGTATGATGCACGTCCAGTTTAATGAGGCATGGCATGGCAAAGTGCAACAAACAACACTACAAATTAAGTGGAGCTCAATATGCAACAAGTTGCATATTGACGAAACACCACATGACTTATTTAGTTCTCTCTTGGTTATGTACCATCAATATTAAATGTTGGTTAACATGGCAAGAGGTGAAACATAATTAAACTAACTATTTAGGCAAGTTTAAATGAGGCCGGAAACATCGAACAACAATTCTGGTAAATCTCCACATATCATTTAGCAATTTAATGCAAACAAAAATTTAAACATTTAACATGGTGTTATCACGATGCGGATGACATATACAAGTTTTATGCAATTTACATGAAAATGTTGGCATGAGCACGTTATAAAGTATTTTTCACCGTGGCGGAACAAAAGGGGTACCATGGCAACGACAAAGGAAATGGTCCCACAGCAACGACAACGAAATGGTGCCACGACAACATTCTGATGATCCGACAACTCATTGAAATATCGGTGCAAAAGAGCAAGTGTGCGGATGTGCGAAACATGCTAGAGATTGTGGGGTGATCCCGGTTACCGGGTTCCCATGGGTCGACGCATGGCAAATGAGGAGGAACATGCAATGACAACTCGGACGCGATGTAAACATGAGCATCTCATATAACGCATGACGTCCATGGGTGGTCGTCTCGTCATTATACCTTTGAAGCGTGCATTTTCGGAGCGGAGCGGGTTCGTTGAGGGAAGGAGTCATTCTCGCGACGGTAGCGGAAGTAGTGGTACACGTCTTCTTGTCGAACCCACGTGGCGGTAGACATACACGTTATGTAGATGTTCGGGTCATCGGTAGATTTACTTGACGCATCGTTGAACTTGGCGTCCAGGGAATCCCACATAGTCGTACCCAAGTCGTAGTCGAACTTGACGGATCCGAGGGCTTTGGGCGTCGTGTTACTTGGCTCAATCTGAGACGACGGTAGTCGTACACATGTCGTAGATGTTTGAGTCATCGGTAGAGGTACTTGGCGCACCCTAGTGTCGTCGAGTACTGTTTTTGGTGAAGTCCGGGTCTTCAGTGTCGTGGTACTTGGCGTCCATGTATTCGATCTTGTTGGTCTTCATGGTCAAAAACGAAGCAACAAAAGGGCTTCGGGTGGACAGCAGCAAGCAGGTCAACGAGGTGGCAAGATGCAGGTGTTCGCCACGTCCATGGAAAGAGCAGAGGGGAGCTTAGGTGATGCAGGCCCATCACTGGCCGCGGCGGGCAAGGCCAGGACGGCAGCGGAACTCCGGGGACCCGAGGATTGATGGGGATTGTGTAGGGACGACGCGAATGGATGGATCTGGCGCTCTCTAGCATGTGTCACTCGCTGGTCGTGATCGCCGGAGCGGCTGGACGGCGGGGGCACCATGGCGGGGAGGCGGCAAGCTTGAGGCTGAACGGAGGGAGGAGGAGGCGCGGGCGTGAGGTGGCCCTCAGCTTCCATGGCCGGAGGCGAGGTCGAGGCAGAGGAATGTGGTGGCGGGCTAGAGAGAAGGCGGCGGTGGAGAGGCGGCAGCGGTGCAATCCGGCAGCGGGGCTCGCCGGATCAAGGACGTAGGGGGAGCTCTTTGAGGCTGGTGGCGCTGGGGGATCGAGCGCGAGGTGGCCCTCCCCTAGCTCAAGGTGTGTGTGTGTGTGTGTGGCTGACAGGAGGAGGCATTGGATCGAGGGTGTTGACGGCGCTGAGGGGGAGCGCGAGGGAGAGATCGAGCGGAGGGGTCTGGGCTAGGGTTAAGAAGAGAGGGTGGTTGGGCCTCTATGCAAATGGGTTGGCCTGATGGGCTGCCCTATCTCTTCCTTCTCTTTATCTCCATGTGAAAAAATAGAATTTTGAAGAAAAGAAAGAGAGGGTCAGGGAAAGAATTTGAACAAGAGGTTAAATTTTTTGGGCTCGCAAAAATGTGCTTGTTCCAAGAAAAATGGAGTGGGCAAGATTGCAAGAATTAAATTCATTGAATTTAATTCAGATGGGTTCTAATAGAAAGTGGGTGCTAGGAAGGTCTAGAAATGATGAGATTTTTAGAGGAGCCTCGATAAAAGTGATAAGAATTGTTTACAAGGTTTGGAGGTCAACTCGAAGCAGAAAAAGGCATGGGATTATTTTGCAAGTGTGTTTATGGGTGATTCTGAAATAGTGGTATATTTATTAGCTCCCAAAAAATATTGGGAGGATATGTTATAAAGAGAAATCATCATGTGAACTCCCTCAATTTAAATAGATCAATGATCTATGCAATTTATTTAGTTGAGTTTTAGAAAGGGTTGCATGATGACATGATGCAATGCAAATGATGCTATGAAGAGTGCAACAAACAAATAAAACCCACTACGAAACTCAGAATATATGGAAGGCATCTGCAGTGTCGGTCTCGGGTCGTTACACCTCGAGACTCTGCTACCTTCCTCTCCAAGTCCTACGTGTGTCTTCTAGTCCAAGAAAAACCATCGTAAAGTTTTATACCGTTTGGGCTCCATTTGATATTATTTTTCTGTAAAACTCAAAAACAAGGAAAAAACAGAAACTGGCACTGGGCTCTTGGTTAATAAGTTAGTCCCAAAAGTAATATAAAATAGCATAATAATGCATATAAAACATCCAAAACAGATAATATAATAGCATGGAACAATCAAAAATTATAGATACATTGGAGATGTAGCATGTGGCATCAAAAAATGATTCATTACTGCCTTAACAAAGGTAGTTGAAGACCACAACAAGAGACAAGCCACGAAGTTTGGCTCTACTCCACTGTCAAGTCATCAGCTCCACCCACATAGGCCAGTGAGACTGCACTTTTATCTACTGAAGAGACTGCCAGGGCAACTGAAGAAGTTGCGTTTGAAGAAACTGAAAGGGAAACAAATAATGTTGCGCCAGAAGAATTTCCTAGGGCGACTGCAAGTGTTGCGCCTGAAGAACCTGCCAGGGTGACTACATCAGTCACACCTGATGAAACTGCTCCACCCAGTTCCGCAGCAGTAGCTCCATCAACTACTTCATCTTTGAAGCTTATCACCCTTCCTTCTGCATCAGAAGCGAAGAATACAAAGGCTGCTGAGCGAGAAGATAAGAAGAGAAAGGCATTAGCTCCACCGATGCATGAATCACTGAAGAAATTTAAGATGTCAACATTATGTGTAATTGTCATTCCCATTGATGCATTTCCAATCTCATCAGCGCCCCCTTCTCGTAACCTTGAGAATCTTTAAATGGTTCCATATGGGGTGGATTATGAAATTATAACGCCCCGAGACCCATGTGCCAGGTGTCCTCCAGTTATTCGCTGTTGTTGCCTTGTCATTGCTTGCGTGTCATGCATGTCATATCATGTAATCATGTGCATTTCATTGGCATACACATTCGTCTCATGCATCCGAGCATTTTCCCCGTTGTCTGTTTTGCATTCCGGCGCTCCTATGTCACCCGGTGCCCATTTCTACCTATTTTCGTGTACGGGTGTTAAACGTTTTCGGATTGGACCGAGACTTGTCATGCGGCCTTGGTTTACTACCGGTAGACCGCCTATCAAGTTTCGTACCATTTGGACTTCGTTTGATACTCCAACGGTTAACCGAGGGACCGTAAAGACCTCGTGGGTGTTGCAGCCCAACACCCTTCCAAAGTGGCCCAAAACCCACCTAAACCTCCTCCATCATCTCAGTCGTTCGATCACGATCGTGTGGCCGAAAACCGCACCTCATTCGGAGCTTCCTAGCTCCCTCTACCTCTATATAAAGGCATCCCCCTGAAAATGTCGGATCTCTTCCTCCCCAAAACCCTAAATTTCCACTCCCCGCGCCGCCGGACACGTCCGGAGCGGACCGGACGCGTCCGCCGCCGCCTCCACGCCAACCAGCGCCTGCCACGTGGTGCCTGCCGCCCACCGCCGCCGAGGCCCGCGCAGCCCGATTCGGCCCCCACGGCCCGTTCCCGTCGCCGCCGCGCCCGAGGGATGTCGCCCGTCCGCGCTGTCCCTTCTCCTCCACCGCATCGCCCGCGTCGGCGAGCCCCCGCTCTGGCCGCCGCCCGCCATCGCCGCACCGCCTCACCGGTCGCCGCCCCGGCCGGCGTCGCCCTGCTCTACCCCGGCCCGCCTCATCGCCGGCGAGAGGAGCTCCGCCTCTCCCCCGAGCTCTGGCGACCTCGCCGTCTCTCCCTCCCTCCGGTGTCCTCCCCGAGCTCCAACTCCGGCCGGCCATCCTCGAGATCCGCCGCATCGCTACAGTACCCGCTACAGTGTTCTGGATCCAGATCTAGATCTCGGTTTACCCCAAACCCTAATTCCATATATTTTTGGCATACTTTAACGCATCATAACTTCCTCACTGTTGCTCCGATTCATGCGTGTAGCATATCAAAATGTTCATCTCGAGGAGTACATCATTTCATCTCATTGCATCATTTTTATTTGAGTTCATCTTGATGCCCTAAATGCTGTTGGAAGAGGGCTATGTGATGATTGTTTCAGATATGTTTCAGCAAATGCACTTTTGTCATTTTTGCCATGATTAATGTGTGCATGCTATGACCCTGAGCTCTACATGTGTTTTGAAGAATGCCATGTCATCTTTACAGGGGTGCATGCCATGTATTTTTGTGATCTCTGTGGTGACTAGCACAAGCATGCAAAGTAGCTTACTCAATGATGCTGATTTCAGGGACATAGAATTTCACTAAGTCCTTGCCCTGTCATTATTTTTATGCCATATGTTCATGTTGTTTCCTAGTGATCCGTGCCTCTTTTGAGGAGGATCAGTAAGGATGTTTTGTAGATATTGTGGTGCTCTATCCATCCATGTATTTGTTTGCAATTATGGAGCAACCTAGCTTGAGTCAATCGAGCTCTACGTTTGCTATAAAATGTTCCTGGCAGATTGTTAACATGTTTAGCAATTTTGCCGAACTTGTTGTTGTTGATCCGTGCATGCTATGTTGTTGTTCTTGACATGTCTAGCTTCTATGCCATATCTACTTGCTGGGTGTATGCTTATTTTGTCATGCAATGCCTCGTAGTGAGTGCATCGAACTCGTAAACATGCCTACTCGTTATCTGTTTTGCCATGCTCCAGTTTTTCACAAAGTCTGAATCTGTTTATGTTTTTGCTATGTTCACATGCTTGCAATTGTATTTTTTGATCCCTTTTGGCTCATGGTCACTAAGGGACTTTTGTTATATGCTTTGAGTAGCTTCATACCATGCCTTGCTTTGCCATGATATGTTCCTGTAGCATGTGGTTATCGTGCTCTAAACATTGCTTCCTGATGATAAATTCCTGCCATGTTGTTATTTTCACCAAGTCTGTAACCTGTTATCATTTGCACTTTTGACATGCTTGTTTGAACCTGTTAATGAGTGAATTAGCCGTAGCTCAGTGTTCATCATTTTTCAAGAATCTTGAGTGGATCGCTGCCATGTATTTTTTGCTATGTTTGAGTGCTGTAGCATATTTAACTTGATGCACTTAGGTGGCTTCGTGCTGTTAATCGCAGACCGGTGCCATATTTGTTTTGCTTGTCATTTCCAAACCGTGCATCCGATTCCGGTGATCTTTATATCGATTTCTACCGAAATCAACTCCTCTTTCCAGTGGCACTCTTGGATTTCCATGTTGAGGCCAGATTCAATCATTCCTTTCCAAATCATGCATATGCACCGCATACCGCATCCCGCATATCATGCCATGTTCATGTGTTGGTTGTTTACTATGTTGTGTGCTTCTTTCCGGTGTTGCTTCTTCGGGTTGGTTCCGATAACGTCGCGTTTGTGAGGACCCGTTCGACTACGTCCGTTTGTCTTCTTCATGGACTCGTTCTTCTTCCTTGCGGGATTTCAGGCAAGATGACCACACCCTCGAAATCACTTTTATGTTTGCTTGCTAGTTCCTCACTCTTTTGCTATGCCTGTGCTGCGATACCTACCACTTGCTTATCATGCCTCCCATATTGTTAAGCCAAGCCTCTAACCCACCTTGTCCTAGCAAACCATTGTTTGGCTATGTTACCGCTTTGCTCAGCCCTCTTATAGCGTTGTTAGTTGCAGGTGAAGATTGGAGTTTGTTCCTTGTTGGAACATGGATAATTTGTTGGGATATCACAATATCTCTTATTTAATTAATGCATCTATATACTTGGTAAAGGGTGGATGGCTCAGCCTTATGCCTGGTGTTTTGTTCCACTCTTGCCGCCCTAGTTTCCGTCATATCGGTGTTATGTTCCCGGATTTTGCGTTCCTTACACGGTTGGGTTATAATGGAAACCCCTTGACAGTTCGCATTGAATAAAACTCCTCCAGCAAGGCCCAACCTTGGTTTTACCATTCGCCACCTAGCCTTTTTCCCTTGGGAGTCGCGCATCCCAAGGGTCATCTTTATTTTAACCCCCCGGGCCAGTGCTTGTCTAAGTGTTGGTCCAAACTAGAGCCCCTTGCAGCGCCACCTCGGGAAAACTCGAGGGTTGGTTTTAGTTGTACGGATTGCTTATCCGGTGTGCCCTGAGAACGAGATGTGTGCAGCTCCTATCGGGATTTGTCAGCACAGCGGGTGGTCTTGCTGGACTTGTTTTACCATTGTTGAGGATGTCTTGTAACCGGGATGCCCCGTCTGATCGGAATGTCTTGGGAGAAGGAATATCCTTCGTTGACCTTGAGACCTTGTGATGGGCTAAGTTGGGACACCCCTGCAGGGATTTGATCTTTCGAAAGTCGTGCCCGCGGTTATGGGCAGATGGGAATTTGTTAATGTCCGGTTGTAGAAAACCTGAAGTTGATCTTAATTTAAATACATCAACCGCGTGTGTAACCGTGATGGTCTCTTTCCAGCGGAGTCTGGGAAGTGGACACGGTGTTGGAGTAATGCTTGACATAGGTTGTTCTAGGATCACTTCTTGATCATAGTTGTTCGACCATGCTTTTGCCTTCTCTTCCCGCTCTCTTTTGCGTATATGTTAGCCACCAAATATGCTAGTTGCTTGCTGCAGCTCCACCTCATACCTTTTACCCTTCCTATAAGCTTAAATAGTCTTGATCATGAGGGTGTGAGATTGTTGAGTCCCCGTGACTCACACAGATCCTTCCAAAACCAGCTTGCAGGAGCCGTTGAACCGTGCAGATGACGCAACCAAGCTCAAGGAGGAGCTCAATGAAGATCTTGTCCTTTGTGTTGTTCCGTTTCCAGTTGATCAGTAGTGGAGCCCAGTTGGGGTCGATCGGGGATGTGTGTAGCATTTGGGGTAGTCTTCTTTTATTTTGGTTTCGTAGTCGGACCTTGATTGTATCTGGATGATGTAATTCCTTATTCATGTAATTGTGTGAAGTGGCGATTGTAAGCCAACTATGTATCTCTTTCCCTTATGTATTACATGGATTGTGTGAAGATTACCTCACTTGTGACATTGCCTTCAATGCGGTTATGCCTCTAAGTCGTGCTTCAACACGTGGGAGATATAGCCGCATCGAGGGCGTTACAAGTTGGTATCAGAGCCTTCCCCGACCTTAGGAGCCCCCTGCTTGATCGAGTCGTTGGCATTGTTGAGTCTAGAAAAATGTTTTGAGTCATTTAGGATTATATATATCGGAGAGTAGGAATTCTTTTTAGTCCTCAGTCCCTTCGTTGCTCTGGTGAGGCATCCTGACGTAGAGTTTTGACTCTTCTCTTCTCAAATTTCACTAAATTTTATTTTTTTAGGATCACGCAGGTATCTTGGAATCGTTCCAATGGTTTTGTGACGAGAACATTTTTCTTGGTGCCTCCTGACATTTAGGGGTTGTGGCAGTGTCCCGGGGAGTTGAGTTCCGAGGTGTTGCCGTCACAATTTTATCGTTGCAATTCTGGAATACCTGAGTTTCGCCGACATCGAAAATCTCTTTTATGCAGTTGTTGGTGAGATAACCTCGACGCCACCCAGTACTGGGGCGGGAGTTCGGGAGTATTGCCATAACTCCTATAACGGATGCTTTTCGAAGGTTGAGGTAAACGATTTCCGAAGATTTCTTGGTTACGTGTTGAAGGATGGATACAACTGCATGTAGGATTTGCTAGTTTTGGGTGAGATATTATGCTTCCCCTGTATCCCCAACACCTGATTGCATAACCGGAAAATTTCGGGAGTTTAAAAGTTGGAATTCAAGTAGCTCTTAGGATATCTTCCCACAGATGTATGATATGAAATTGGGGTTCGACGTCTAGTGGTTCGCCTATCCACGGTTGATTTTACAGTGGTCTCGTTATGTCTTAAAGAGTCCTTGGCTATGCTGACTCGGGGACGCTTCGTATGTCATGTGCACTGCCTTGTACATGATGGTGCTGTATGATCGAGCCCGTGTAGGCCCCACCACTAAAACTTCGGACGCAATCTCTATCATATGTTTGTTCCGGCTTATTTTGCAAGTCAATCCTTTGTTTTTGTTTTCAGTTGTGTTATTCGAGTTGTTTCAATGTCAAATGTTGATTCCATACTTTTCCTAAACGGTGTTCTCATATTCCTATGTGAATACCAATCCTTCATGATAATCGAGATTGTCATGTCTATCCTTTTCAACCAGTGTGTCCCTCGTCAAGCGGATCCGTTCATTTTCAACATCCGCAAGATTCAATCTTAGTTTTCTCAACGGTGTTCATTTCGGCCATCCCAAGTTGTCTTTGTTGTCCCACCCTCCCACCCTTGTTTCTTCAAGGATTCAGATTTCTTAATCAAGTATCCATCTTATCGATGGGAAGCCTCTCTATTCTTTTCTTTACGCCAATGTTCTTACCTAGTGGATCTCGTGAAGATGCTCTACAAATTCACCATTCTCCATTCTTTTCTTCTCCGATGGTTCGAATTCACGTTTTTGGTGTTGACCATATCCTTTCCTCGTTTCAAATGTTTTTCCATGCCAGTGCTCCTCATAATAATTCACTTCTCGCTATTCATTTGTTCCGGAGTGCTCAAGATATCTCGAAGATTCGTGTTTCCACTCTGCATTCATTCAAGCTCTTTCGAGATTGTTATCTCATTCAAGACATTTAATTCAACCGGTGCATTCTCTCTTTTAAATCGTTCTTTGGTGTATCTTTTGAGTGGGCCCTAACCCACAGGTCCTTTCCCAGGTTCTTACCTGACTCTTCTTATTTTTTCCCGGAGCTATCCTCAAATTTCATTTCGAAGTTTGACGTAAGAATGAATTATCATTAGTCAAATGTCTTTCTCCAAGATCATTCAATTCTTTTTCGTCGTTGGTTCAACCTTTCTAATTTTCATCCCGGAGTTTCTCAACAATTTATGGTGGTGTTTCTCATCGGTATTCTCAACATTTGAAGAACGAAGAAGATTTTTTCTCTCAATCTTGCTCCATTCTCTTCAAGATTCATGGCTCTAGCTTCGTGCCATCCTCTCATAATTGTTTCGGTTGTGATAATTTCTTTTCACCCATCCGTAGCATTTCAAGAGTATTTCAGTTTGTTTTCTACGAAGACCATCATTTCGGATTTATTCATTCTTAGCTTTCAGCCCTCACTCTCCAAATCTTACTGGTGCATCGTTCAAATATCCTATAATCAGCTCGTGATCTCTTCATTCTCATGTATCTAAATCCTAGCAAGCATTATCGTTCTCTAATTCTTTCCGGTGTTTCTTTATCTTTTACTTGTTCATTTTCAATCCTTACGGTGGTTCGTTTAAGATTTCTCTTCCTTCCTTATCATATCAATTCTTTTGTTGTTTCGATTCCACCGGTGGTTCGTTGAAGACCTTCTCAAGTTGGCGCCATATCTCTCTTAATCTTTTCTACGAGAATAAGTAGTATGCCAAATCCGTTGCTTGTCATCTATCTAAATTGGTGAAGGATACGCATAACATAATTCTTATTCTTTCTTCATCCAAATGATGGATTCGTTCCTCCGGAGTTTGTACACAATGACTAATTCTTGTTTTCAATTGTTCATCTTCTCTTTTTGCTCGTGTTTTCAATTGTACACAATGACTAATTCTTGTTTTCAATTGTTTTCAATGGAACCTGTGTGCAAGCGTCCTTACAAGCTCGGACCTGAAGAGTTGAAGGAGCTGAAGAAGCAACTCGATATTCAAGAAAAAATGGGTCTCATCCGGCCTAGTTCTTCTCCGTGGGGTTGTGGTGTTCTTTTTGTGAAGATGAAGGATGGAACGGACCGACTTTGTGTTGATTACCGTCCATTGAACAAGAAGACCATCAAGAACAAATAACCACTTCCCAACATCAACGAGCTATTCGAACAACTCAAAGGTGCCCAAGTATTCTCCAAGCTTGATCTTCGTATGGGTTATCATCAGATTCGAATCCATGAGCAAGATATTCCCAAGACGGCTTTCAGGACAAGCTATGGTTCATATGAATACACTATCATGTCTTTTGGCCTCGTCAACGCTCCTCCGACGTTCTCTCACATGATGAACTTCATCTTCAACGCCTACACCAATGACTTCGTTTTGGTCTATCTCGACGACATTCTGGTTTTCTCCAAGAACAAGGAAGATCATGCCAAGCACTTGCGTTTGGTACTCGATAAGCTCAGGGAACACCAGTTCTACGCCAAGTTCTCCAAATGTGAATTTTGGCTCGATGAGGTTCTTTATCTTGGTCATATCATCTTTCCATCTCTGCCAAGGGCATGGTGAATCCTGAGAAGGTGTCTGCAATTGTGAATTGGGAACCTCCTCAGAATGTGAAGCAACTCCGTAGCTTCCTCGGTCTCGCAAGCTATGTGCCGAAGATTCGTTGAAAACTTTTCTAAGATCGCGAAGCCTCTCTCAAATCTTCTCAGAAGCACGTCAAGTACGTTTGGTCTCCGGAGTGTGACATTGCTTTCAACACTTTGAAAGAGAAATTGATCACTGCTCCAGTTCTGACTCCGCCTGATGAATCCAAACCGTACGAGGTCTTTTGTGATGCCTCTCTCCAAGGTCTTGGCGCAGTGTTGATGCAAGAGAAGAAATTGTTGCTTATACCTCTCGCCAGTTGAAGCCTAATGAGAAGAACTACCCCACTCATGATCTCGAGTTGGCGGCAGTTGTGCATGCTCTTTTGACTTGGAGACATCTTCTATTGGGAAGAAAAGTGGACATTTTCACTGATCACAAGAGTCTCAAGTACATCTTCACTCAGCCTAATCTCAACCTCAGGCAAACTCGATGGGTCGAAATGATTCAAGAGTATAATCCGAGTATCGAGTATACTTCAGCAAGGCCAATGTGATTGCTGACGCATTGAGCAGAAAGCTTATTGCAAAAGTCTTTATTCTCAAGCCTTATCAACCCGAGCTTTGTGAAGCTTCCGCAAACAACTTAATCTGCAAGTTTCCTTCAAGGTTTCCTCGCCAACCTTCAAGTCTCTCCTACCTTGGAAGACCAGATTCGCCAAGCCCATCTCTTGATTGCTATGGTGAAAAAGGTGAATGTTGGATTGCCAAGAGTCAACCCAAGTACAGTGCTACCGCCTTGATGACAAGGATACTCTCTTCTTCCGAGGATCGTATTAGTTGTTACCCAAAGTGACTCCGTAAAGTGATCATGAACGAGCTCACAATTCTCTCCTCTCCATCCACCTGGGAGCACGAATGTATCAGGACCTCAAGCAAGCTTATTGGTGGACTCGAATGAAGCGCGAGATCTCATTCGTGAATGAATGTGATGTCTGCAGAAGAGTGAAGGCAGAACACCAAAGGCCAGCTGGTCTCCTCCAACCCTCTTGCCATTCCAGAATGGAAGTTTGACCACATTGAAATGGACTTCGTGACTGGGTTTCCAAAGTCCAAGCATGGCAATGATGCTATATTCGTTGTCATCAACAAACTCACTAAAGTGGCTCACTTTCTTCCTATCAAAGAGTCAATCACTGCAGCTCAATTGGCGGAACTCTATACCTCTCGAATTGTCTCTCTGCACGGTATTCCACAAGTGATCTCTTCAGACCGTGGCAGCATCTTTACCTCAAAGTTTTGGGATTCTTTTCAGAAGGCCATGGGCACCAACATCCGCTTCAGCATAGCTTTCCATCCTCAAACTAGTAGTCAAGTCGAGCGTGTCAATTAGATTCTTGAAGATATGCTCAGGGCTTGTGTGATCTCCTTCGGCATGAAGTGGGAGGATTGCCTTCCTTATGCTGAATTCTCCTACAACAACAGTTTTCAAGAAAGTTCGGGCAAGGCCCCATTTGAAATTCTGTATGGCAGGAAGTGTCGTACCCCTCTCAACTGGTCTGAAACCGGTGAACGTCAGCTTTTGGGTAATGACTTAATCACAGAGGCAGAGGAAATGTGCAAAGTCATTCGAGATAACCTCAAAGCAGCCCAATCCCGCCAGAAGAGCTACTATGATAGTAAGCACCGTGATTTGGCTTTCGAGATCAGAGATCATGTTTACCTCCGCGTCTCTCCTATGAAAGGTACTCGTCGTTTCGGTATCAAAGGGAAGCTTGCCCCTAGATACGTGGGACCTTTCAAGATTGTCAGCAAGAGAGGCGACCTCGCCTATCAACTCGAGCTTCCTTCAAACTTTGCAAATGTTCATGACGTGTTCCATGTCTCTCAGCTTCGAAAGTGCTTCAAGACTCCTGACCGCACTGTCAACTTCGAGGACATTGAGCTCCAAGAAGATCTCTCATATCGTGCGCACCCCGTTGCTATTCTTGAAGAGACTGAACGCAAGACTCACAACAAGTCAATCAAATTCCTCAAAGTCAAGTGGTCACACCATTCCGACCGTGAAGCTACCTGGGAACGCGAGGATCACCTCCGTTCTGAGTACCCGGCGTTCTTTCAGTCCTAGATCTCGGTACGAGATCCTTTCATAGTGGTGGAGTGTTGTAACACCCCGGATGTAACTTTCCCAATTTGTACTCCAACTCTTGCCGTTTCCGGCGTTAAGTTAATTTATTTTCTCGGGTTCGGGTCTTTGTCTCCGTGTGTTGTTGTCGTTGTACTGCATCTCATATCATGTCATCATGTGCATTATATTTGCATACGTGTTCGTCTCATGCATTCGAGCATTTTCCCCGTTGTCCGTTTTGCATTCCGGCGCTTCGTTCTCCTCCGGTGGTCATTTCTACCTTTCTTTTGCGTGTGGGGATTAAACATTTCCGGATTGGACCGAGACTTGCCAAGCGGCCTTGGTTTACTACCGGTAGACCGCCTATAAAGTTTCGTATCATTTGGACTTCGTTTGATACTCCAACGGTTAACCGAGGGACCGAAAAGGCCTCATGTGTGTTGTAGCCCAACACCCCTCCAATTTGGCCCAAAACCCACCTAAACCCTCTCCATCATCTAGAGCGTTCGATCACGATCGCGTGGCCGAAAACCACACCTCATTTGGACTCTCCTAGCTCCCTCTACCTCTATTTAAAGACCCCCACTCGAAATCACGGACAAAACCCTAGAAAAACTCCACCCGCCGCCGCCGGACGAAATCCTGCCGGGCGGACACGTCCGGATCCTCCCCGCCGCCGCCACGTGTCGCCTACTCATTCGTCGCCGCCTGCGCCCACTTCGCCGGATCCGCCAGGGCCCGCGGGGCCCGTCACCGGCCCTCCCGGCCCACCGACCGAGCCGCCCGCGCCCGCCTTGGCTTCCCCGCGGTCGCCCGCCCGCACCAACGCCGCGCCGCCGCACCGGCCTTCCGCTCCGACGCCGCCGTGCGCCACCTCCGGCAAGCTCGCGACGTCCGCCGCCGCCACCGACTTCCGCCGGCGCCGTTCACCGCCCCGGCAACCGCGTCCGCGCCACCTCGCCGCCTCCTCGACGCCGGCGCTCCCGGTCTCTTCTTCCTCCGACGAACTCCGACCGCCGTGCCCCAAGTTCGGCAAGTCCAATGACGAACCTCAGGAAGCGTGCAACTCGGGCCAGATCTGGATCCGGATTTGTCTCGGGTTGACTTTTTTGCCCGAAACCCTAATCCATATGCTCCTATTCATTGCATCGTAACTCCTCATCCGTAACTCCGTTTTTGGCATATAGCATATCAAAATGTTCATCTCGGAGAGTACATCATTTCAATCCATTGAATCATTTTCATTTGAGTTCATCTTGATGCCCGAAATGCTGTTAGAAGAGGGCTACTTGAGATAATTGTCAGATCTGCTACTCCATCTTGCCTTTTGTCATTTTTTGCCATGATTATTGTGTGCATGATATGCCCATGAGTTCTACATATGTTTTGTTAAGGGTTTTGTCATCTTTTGATAGGTGCAACCCATGTATTTTTTGTGATGTGTGTGGTGACTAGCACAAGCTTGCCAAGTGAAGCACTTGGTAATGCTGATTTCAGGGACTTAGCATTTCCACTAAGTCCTTGAGTTGTTTATCTCATGATGCCATATGTTCATGTTGGTTTCCAGTGATCCGTGCCTCTTTTGAGGATTATCAGTAAGGATGTTTTGTTAATATTGTAGTGCTCTATCCATCCATGTCTTTGTTTGCAATTATGGAGCACCCTAGCTTGAGTCAATCGAGCTCTACTTTTGCTACTTCGTGAATCTGGGCAGATTGTCAACTTGTTTGCAATTTTGCCGAAGATGTTGTAGTTGATCCGTGCATGCTATGCTATTGTTCTTGCGATGTATAGCTTGAATTTTGTGTATTCTTGATGGGTGTATGCTTAGATTATCATGACTTGCACCGTAGTGAGTGCATCGAGCTCGTAAACATGCCTACTTTAGATATGTTTCAGCATGTGCCAGTTTTCACGAAGTCTGAAAACTGACTATGTTTTTGCCATGTTCACATGCTTGCAATTGTATTTTCTGATCCCTTTTGGCTCAAGGTCACTAAGGGACTTTTGTTAAGCTCTTTGAGTAGCTCCATGCCATGCTTTACTTTGCCATGTTCAGGTCCTGTAGCATGTAGTTTTGTTGCTCCGAAGTGTGCTACCTGATCTGAAATTCCAGACAAGTGTTAACTTTACTAAGTCTGAAATCTGTTTGCCATATGCATTTTTGCCATGCTTGTTGGAACCTGTTAATGGATGAATTGGCCGTAGCTCAGTGCTAGACTTTTGTTAAGAATCTTTAATGCAACCCTGCCATGTATTTTGTTGTCATGTTTGAGTGATGTAGCATGTTCATCTCGTTGCATTTAGACGAGTTCGCTAACGAGGAGCCCGTTGAGTTTGCTTTCGGGGATCCAGTCAACTCTGACAACTGTGCAGGCAAGATGATCATACCCTCGAAATCACTACTATCTTTGCTATGCTAGTTTGCTCGCTCTTTTGCTATGCCAATGCTATGATGCCTACCACTTGCTTTCAAGCCTCCCAAATTGCCATGTCAAACCGCTAACCCACCTTGTCCTAGCAAACCATTGATTGGCTATGTTACCGCTTTGCTCAGCCCCTCTTATAGCGTTGCTAGTTGCAGGTGAAGATTGGAGGCCGTTCCTTGTTGGAACATTTATTTTACTTGTTGGGATATCATTATATTATCTTGTTATCTTAATGCATCTATATACTTGGTAAAGGGTGGAAGGCTCGGCCTCTCGCCTAGTGTTTTGTTCCACTCTTTCCGCCCTAGTTTCCATCATACCGGTGTTATGTTCCCGGATTTTTGCGTTCCTTACGCGGTTGGGTTATAATGGGAACCCCTTGATAGTTCGCCTTGATTAAAGCTTTTCCAGCAAGGCCCAACCTTGGTTTTACCATTTGCCACCTAGCCTCTTTTTCCCTTGGGTTTCCGGAGCCCGAGGGTCATCTTATTTTAAACCCCCCCGGGCCAGTGCTCCTCTGAGTGTTGGTCCACCTGTCAGCTGTCGGTGGCCACCAGGGGCAACTCTGCGCTGGCCTACCCATACCTAAGACAATCTGAGTGTGCCCTGAGAAAGAGATATGTGCAGCTCCTATCGGGATTTGTCGGCACATTCGGGCGGTGTTGCTGGTCTTGTTTTAACCTGTCGAAGTGTCTTGAAGAACCGAGATACCGAGTCTGATCGGAACGTCTTGGGAGGAGGTCTATTCCTTCGTTGACCGTGAGAGCTTGTCATGGGCTAAGTTGATCTCCCCTATAGGGATTTGAACTTTCGAAAGCCGTGCCCGCGGTTATGGGCAGATGGGAATTTGTTAATGTCCGGTTGTAGATAACTTGAACCTTAACTTAATTAAAATGAATCAATAGTCTTGGTGGAGTCCGGGAAGTGGACACGGCGTTGGAGTAATGTTTGCGCAGGTTGCTCTCTAGTTTCTCGCTCGCGCTTTGCCTCCTCTTCTCGCTCTCTTTTGTGAATAGGATAGCCACCATATTTTGCTAGTCGCTTGCTGCACCTCCACATATTTTACCTTGCCTTACCTATAAGCTTAAATAGTCTTGATCGCGAGGGTGCGAGATTGCTGAGTCCCTGTGGCTCACAGTTTACTATTACACCAGATGCAGGGCCTGATGTTTCCGCTCCAGGTGACGCGCTCGAGCTCAAGTGGGAGTTCGACGAGGACTCTCAACGTTACTATGTTTCCTTTCCTGATGATCAGTAGTGGTGCCCAGTTGGGGGTGATCGGGACCGTGTCGCATGTTGGGTTATCTTTTATTTTGGCGCCGTAGTCGGGCCATGAGTGTTTGGATGATGTAATGTTATTTATGTACTTGATTGACGTGGCGAGTGTAAGCCAACTATGTTATCTCCCCTTTATGATTTATATTACAAGGGATGTTGTGGAGATTGCCTAACTTGCGACATATGCCTTCAATGCGATTATGCCTCTAATTCGTGCCTCGGCACGTGGGAGATATAGTCGCATCGAGGGTGTTACAAGTTGGTATTCAGAGCCTTCCCCGACCTTAGGAGCCCCATTGCTTGATAGTTTTTAGTGGCCGAGTTGTGTCTAGAAAAATGTTCTGAGTCAATTAGGAATTATATATCAGAGAGTTAGGAATTCTTTTTACTTCCCAGTCTCCTCATCGCTCTGCTAAGGCATCCTGACGTAGAGTTTTGACTCTTCTCTTCTTAAATTTCACAAAAATAATTAGGATCACGCGGGTATCTGGGAATCGTTCCGATGGTTTTATGATGAGAACATTGTCTTGGTGCCTCCTGTCAAGGGTTTTGTGGAAGTGTCCCGGGGAGTTGAGCTCTGAGGTGTTGTCATCATAATTTTATCGTTGCAGTTCTGGAATACCTGAGTTTAGTACGCCGACATCGAAAATCTCTTTTATGCAGTTCGTTGGTGAGATAACCTTGACGCCACCCAGTACTGGGGCGGGAGTTCGGGAGTATCGCCATAACTTGTATAACGGGTGCTTTTCGAAGGTTGAGGTAGATGGTTTCCGAAGTTTTTCTTGGTTATGTGTTGAAGGATGGATACAGCTGGATGTAGGATTTGCTAGATTTGGGTGAGATATTATGCTTCCCCTGTATCCCCAACACCTGATTGCATAACCGGAAAGGTTCGGGAGTTTCATAGGTGGGAATTCTTGTAGCTCTAGTTCTTCTTCCACGGATATTGGTTTGAGATTGGGATTTCTTACCGATTATTCGTTCTTGATCCGTACCTTGTCGATTTATTTCTCTACCTTAATTTTGAGTGGCTTCTCAATTTATGGATATGTGACCATTTCAAGAGGAATGCATTCGTTCATTTTGTTTGGATGTGAAGACTATATGTTGCAATTTTCATTCTGTTGGATTCATCTTCAATATTTGTCTATCAATGTGCTAATGGATGTCAACCTCTTCAGGATGGCTCCTCCAACGCGCATGACTCCGAATCCTGATCCGCCACCACCTCCCCCTCCTCCGGTGGCATGGCAAGCTATGATGGCTGCAACCAATGCAAACACACAGTTGATCATGCAAATTCTTCAAGAGCGCAATCAAGCGAACCAAGGCAACCAAGGCAACAATCAGAATCACTTTGCTACACTCAACCAGTTCCTTGCTAACGGGCCAAAGACTTTCAGCAATTGTGTTGAGGCAACCGATGCTGACGATTGGCTTGTGGATCTGTGCAAGCATTTCGAGTGCAGTAACGTCGGGCCTGAGGATTTCATCAAGT
This sequence comes from Triticum urartu, assembly GCF_003073215.2. Taxonomy (NCBI): domain Eukaryota; kingdom Viridiplantae; phylum Streptophyta; class Magnoliopsida; order Poales; family Poaceae; genus Triticum; species Triticum urartu. The sequence continues at coordinate 266,484,032 of NC_053027.1, forward strand.
TCGCTTCCTTCCAACTCAAAGATCAAGCTACAGAATGGTTCCAGTAGTACAAGGATTCCAGAGGTGGATGTGTTATCACTTGGGATGAATTCCGTCAAGATTTCAGAGCTCATCATATTCCCCAGAGCGTGGTTGAAAGCAAGCGTGAGGAATTCCGCAACCTGAAGCAAGGCTCTTTGTCTGTCTACGACTACAACAAGTTGTTCCAGAAGCTCGCCCGCTTTGCCAAGTAGGACATACCTGATGACAAGAGCATGATATACCAGTTCAGGGGTGGTCTCAGAGAAGAAATTCAGCTAGCTCTTGTTCTCTTTGAGCCCTTGAGGTACGATGAGTTCTACAACGTGGCACTGAAGCAAGAGGCTGCTCAATTGAGGTGTGATGCTTCCAAGAAGCGAGTCAGAGATGTTACTCCTTCTTCCTCTACTCAAGTGACCAAGCAGCAGAAGTATTGGCTTCCTCCTCCTCCGTTCCATCAGCCGTATCAGCAGAAGAGCAAAGGTGGCAGTGGTTCTTCCCACCCACCCAACCCTGGCTTTCAGAACAAGACTTCGTCTCAAGCTCCAAGATCGAGTGCTCCGTATCACCGTCCGCTTTCAGAGGTCACGTGCAACAAGTGCCAACAGAAGGGTCACTATGCCAACAAGTGTTTCAACCAGAGGCGTCTTCCTCCTCCTCCTCCTGTGAGATCGGCAAGTACAGCTGTGGTCAAGCATAACCCTAAGCACGCCAAGGTCAACTTAATGAATGCAGCTCAGGCAGAGGACTCGTCAGATGTCATCAAGGGTAACCTTCCAGTTAACGATATTCCTGCAAAAGTTCTTTTTGACACAGTTGCATCGCATTGTTTCATCTCGAGACCGTTTTCATATAAGCATGGTTTGGCTTTGCAAATTTTGCCTAGTCCATTAGCAGTTGTATCTCTCGGTAGGCGCATGCATGCTAACTCCTTTGCTCCGGATGTTACTATCACTTTGGGAGACTACAAGTTTCTATCTTCTCCTACGGTACCTGGTGACTCGGATATTGATCTTATTCTCGGAATGGATTGGCTTTCTAAGCACAAGGCTCAGCTTGATTGTGCAGCAAGGCAGATTCAATTAACTCATTCGTCTGAGGATGTAATTGTCTTTGCCGCTCGTGATGATACTATCCGTCTGTTTTCTCTCAATGAGAAGGGTGAACTGGATGCTATCTCGCAAATTCCAGTCGTTTGCGAATATCAAGACGTCTTTCCAGAAGAGCTTCCAGGAATGCCTCTGCACCGGCCAGTTGAATTCGTGATTGATCTTGAGCCTGGCACGGAACCTGTGTGCAAGCGTCCTTACAAGCTCGGACCTGAAGAGTTGAAGCAACTGAAGAAGCAAAAGAAGCAACTCAATATTCAAGAAAAAATGGGTCTCATCCGGCCTAGTTCTTCTCTGTGGGGTTGTGGTGTTCTTTTTGTGAAGAAGAAGATGGAACGGACCGACTTTGTGTTGATTACCGTCCATTGAACAAGAAGACCATCAAGAACAAATACCCACTTCCCAACATCAACGAGCTGTTCGAACAACTCAAAGGTGCCCAAGTATTCTCCAAGCTTGATCTCCGTATGGGTTATCATCAGATTCGAATCCTGTGAGCAAGATATTCCCAAGACGGCTTTCAGGACAAGCTTTTTCATATGAATATCATGTCTTTTGGCCTCGTCAACGCTCCTCCGACGTTCTCTCGCATGATGAACTTCATCTTCAACGCCTACACCAATGACTTCGTTTTGGTCTATCTCGACGACATTCTGGTTTTCTCAAGAACAAGGAAGATCATGCCAAGCACTTGCGTTTGGTATCTCGATAAGCTCAGGGAACACCAGTTCTACGCCAAGTTCTCCAAGTGAATTTTGGCTCGATGAGGTTCTTTATCTTGGTCATATCATCTATATCATCTTTGCCAAGGGCATTGCAGTGAATCCTGAGAAGGTGTCTGCAATTGTGAATTGGGAACCTCCTCAGAACGTGAAGCAACTCCGTAGCTTCCTCGGTCTCGCAAGCTATTGTCGAAGATTCGTTGAAAACTTTTCTAAGATCGCGAAGCCTCTCTCAAATCTTCTTCAGAAGCACGTCAAGTACGTTTGGTCTCCGGAGTGTGACATTGCTTTCAACACTTTGAAAGAGAAATTGATCACTGCTCCAGTTCTGACTCCGCCTGATGAATCCAAACCGTACGAGGTCTTTTGTGATGCCTCTCTCCAAGGTCTTGGCGCAGTTTTGATGCAAGAGAAGAAAGTTGTTGCTTATACCTCTCGCTAGTTGAAGCCTAATGAGAAGAACTACCCCACTCATGATCTCGAGTTGGCGGCAGTTGTGCATGCTCTTTTGACTTGGAGACATCTCTTATTGGGAAGAAAAGTGGACATTTTCACTGATCACAAGATTCTCAAGTACATCTTCACTCAGCCTAATCTCAACCTCAGGCAAACTCGATGGGTCGAAATGATTCAAGAGTATAATCCGAGTATCGAGTATACTCCAGGCAAGGCCAATGTGATTGCTGACGCATTGAGCAGAAAGGCTTATTGCAACAGTCTGATTCTCAAGCCTTATCAACCCGAGCTTTGTGAAGCTTTCCGCAAACTTAATCTGCAAGTTGTTCCTCAAGGTTTCCTCGCCAACCTTCAAGTCTCTCCTACCTTGGAAGACCAGATTCGCCAAGCCCAGCTTCTTGATGCTATGGTGAAAAAGGTGAAGGTTGGGATTGCCAAGATCAACCCAAGTACAAGTGCTACCGCCTTGATGACAAGGACACTCTCTTCTTCGAGGATCGTATTGTTGTACCCAAAGGTGACCTCCGTAAAGTGATCATGAACGAGGCTCACAATTCTCTCCTCTCCATCCACCCTGGGAGCACGAAGATGTATCAGGACCTCAAGCAAGCTTATTGGTGGACTCGAATGAAGCGCGAGATTGCTCAATTCGTGAATGAATGTGATGTCTGCAGAAGAGTGAAGGCAGAACACCAAAGGCCAGCTGGTCTCCTCCAACCTCTTGCCATTCCAGAATGGAAGTTTGACCACATTGAAATGGACTTCGTGACTGGGTTTCCAAAGTCCAAGCATGGCAATGATGCTATATTCGTTGTCATCGACAAACTCACTAAAGTGGCTCACTTTCTTCCTATCAAAGAGTCAATCACTGTAGCTCAATTGGCGGAACTCTATACCTCTTGAATTGTCTCTCTGCACGGTATTCCACAAGTGATCTCTTCAGACCGTGGCAGCATCTTTACCTCAAAGTTTTGGGATTCTTTTTAGAAGGCCATGGGCACCAACATCCGCTTCAGCACAGCTTTCCATCCTCAAACTAGCAGTCAAGTCGAGCGTGTCAATCAGATTCTTGAAGATATGCTCAGGGCTTGTGTGATCTCCTTCGGCATGAAGTGGGAGGATTGTCTTCCTTATGCTGAATTCTCCTACAACAACAGTTTTCAAGCAAGTTCGGGAAAGGCCCCATTTGAAATTCTGTATGGCAGGAAGTGTCGTACCCCTCTCAACTGGTCTGAAACCGGTGAACGTCAGCTTTTGGGTAATGACTTAATCACAGAGGCAGAGGAAATGTGCAAAGTCATTCGAGATAACCTCAAAGCAGCCCAATCCCGCCAGAAGAGCTACTATGATAGTAAGCACCGTGATTTGGCTTTCGAGATCAGAGATCATGTTTACCTCCGCGTCTCTCCTATGAAAGGTACTCGTCGTTTCGGTATCAAAGGTAAGCTTGCCCCTAGATACGTGGGACCTTTCAAGATTGTCAGCAACAGAGGCGACCTCGCCTATCAACTCGAGCTTCCTTCAAACTTTGCAAATGTTCATGACGTGTTCCATGTCTCTCAGCTTTGAAAGTGCTTCAAGACTCCTGACCGCACCGTCAACTTCGAGGACATTGAGCTCCAAGAAGATCTCTCATATCGTGAGCACCCCGTTGCTATTCTTGAAGAGACTGAACGCAAGACTCGCAACAAGTCAATCAAATTCCTCAAAGTCAAGTGGTCACACCATTCCGACCGTGAAGCTACCTGGGAACGCGAGGATCACCTCCGTTCTGAGTACCCGGCGTTCTTTCAGTCCTAGATCTCGATACGAGATCCTTTCGTAGTGGTGGAGTGTTGTAACACCCCGGATGTAACTTTCCCAATTTGTACTCCAACTCTTGCCGTTTCCGGTGTTAAGTTAATTTATTTTCTCGGGTTCGGGTCTTTGTATCCGTGTGTTGTTGTCGTTGTCATGCATCTCATATCATGTCATCATGTGCATTGTATTTGCATACGTGTTCGTCTCATGCATTCGAGCATTTTCCCCGTTGTCCGTTTTGCATTCCGGCGCTTCGTTCTCCTCCGGTGGTCATTTCTACCTTAATTCGCGTGTGGGGATTAAACATTTCCGGATTGGACCGAGACTTGCCAAGCGGCCTTGGTTTACTACCGGTAGACCGCCTGTCAAGTTTCGTATCATTTGGACTTCGTTTGATACTCCAACGGTTAACCGAGGGACCGAAAAGGCCTCGTGTGTGTTGCAGCCCAACACCCCTCCAATTTGGCCCAAAAACCACCTAAACCCTCTCCATCATCTAGAGCGTTCGATCACGATCGCGTAGCCGAAAACCGCACCTCATTCGGACTCTCCTAGCTCCCTCTACCTCTATTTAAAGACCCCCACTCGAAATCACGGACGAAACCCTGGAAAAACTCCACCCGCCGCCGCCGGACGAAATCCTGCCGGGCGGACACGTCCGGATCCACCCCGCCGCCACCACGTGTCGCCTCCTCATTCGTCGCCGCCTGCGCCCACTTCGCCGTATCCGCCAGGGCCCGCGGGGCTCGTCACCGGCCCTCCCGGCCCACCGACCGAGCCGCCCGCGCCCGCCTTAGCTTCCCCGCGGTCGCCCGCCCGCACCAACGCCGCGCCGCCGCGCCGGCCTTCCGCTCCGACGCTGCCATGCGCCACCTCCGGCGAGCTCGCGACCTCCGCCGCCGCCACCGACTTCCGCCGGCGCCGTTCGCCGCCCCGGCAACCGCGTCCGCGCCACCTCGCCGCCTCCTCGACGCCGGCGCTCCCGGTCTCTTCTTCCTCCGACGAACTCCGACCGCCGTGCCCCAAGTCCGGCAAGTCCAACGACGAACCTTGGGAAGCGTGCAACTCGGGCCAGATCTGGATCCGGATTTGTCTCGGGTTGACTTTTTTGCCCGAAACCCTAATCCATATGCTCCTGTTCATTGCATCGTAACTCCTCATCCGTAACTCCGTTTTTGGCATATAGCATATCAAAATGTTCACCTCAGAGAGTACATCATTTCATTCTATTGCATCATTTTCATTTGAGTTCATTTTGATGCCCGAAATGCTGTTAGAAGAGGGCTACTTGAGATAATTGTCAGATCTGCTACTCCATCTAGCTTTTTGTCATTTTTTGCCATGATTATTGTGTGCATGATATGCCCATGAGTTCTACATATGTTTTGTTAAGGGTTTTGTCATCTTTCCATAGGTGCAACCCATGTATTTTTTTTTGATGTGTGTGGTGACTAACACAAGCTTGCCAAGTGAGGCACTTGGTAATGCTGATTTCAGGGACTTAGCATTTCCACTAAGTCCTTGAGCTGTTTATCTCATGATGCCATATGTTCATGTTGGTTCCCAGTGATCCGTGCCTCTTTTGAGGTTTATCAGTAAGGATGTTTTGTTAATATTGTAGTTCTCTATCCATCCATGTCTTTGTTTGCAATTATGGAGAACCCTAGCTTGAGTCAATCGAGCTCTACTTTTGCTACTTCGTGAATCTGGGCAGATTGTCAACTTGTTTGCAATTTTGCCGAAGATGTTGTAGTTGATCCGTGCATGCTATGCTATTGTTCTTGCCATGTATAGCTTGAATTTTGGGTATTCTTGATGGGTGTATGCTTAGATTATCATGACTTGCACCGTAGTGAGTGCATCGAGCTCGTAAACATGCCTACTTGAGATATGTTTCAGCATGTGCCAGTTTTCACTAAGTCTCAAAACTGACTATGTTTTTGCCATGTTCACATGCTTGCAATTGTATTTTCTGATCCCTTTTGGCTCAAGGTCACTAAGGGAATTTTGTTAAGCTCTTTGAGTAGCTCCATGCCATGCTTTACTTTGTCATGTTCAGGTCCTGTAGCATGTAGTTTTGTTGCTCCGAAGTGTGCTACCTGATCTGAAATTCCAGACAAGTGTTAATTTTACTAAGTCTGAAATCTGTTTGCCATATGCATTTTTGCCATGCTTGTTTGAACCTGTTAATGGATGAATTGGTCGTAGCTCAGTGCTAGACTTTTGTTAAGAATCTTTAATGCAACCTACCATGTATTTTGTTGTCATGTTTGAGTGCTGTAGCATGTTCATCTTGTTGCATTTAGACGAGTTAGCTAACGAGGAGCCCGTTGAGTTTGCTTTCGAGGATCCAGTCAACTCTGACAACTGTGCAGGCAAGATGATCATACCCTCGAAATCACTACTATCTTTGCTATGCTAGTTTGCTCGCTCTTTTGATATGCCAATGCTACGATGCCTACCACTTGCTTTCAAGCCTACCAAATTGCCATGTCAAACCTCTAACCCACCTTGTCCTAGCAAACCGTTGATTGGCTATGTTACCGCTTTGCTCAGCCCCTCTTATATATAGCGTTGCTAGTTGCAGGTGAAGATTGGAGGGCCGTTCCTTGTTGGAACATTTTATTTTTACTTGTTGCGATATCATTTATATTATCTTGTATCTAATGCATCTATATACTTGGTAAGGGTGAAGGCGGCCTCTCGCCTAGTGTTTGTTCCACTTCTGCCGCCCTAGTTTCCGGTCATACCGGTGTTATGTTCCCGGATTTTTGCGTTCCTTACGCGGTTTGGTTATAATGGAACCCTTGATAGTTCGCCTTGATGATTAAAGCTTTTCCAGCAATGCCCAACCTTGGTTTTACCATTTGCCACCTAGCCTCTTTTTGCCTTGGGTTTCCGGAGCCCGAGGGTCATCTTATTTTAAACGCCCCCGAGCCAGTGCTCCTCTGAGTGTTGGTCCACCTGTCAGCTGCCGGTGGCCACCAGGGGCAACTCTGGGCTGGCCTACCCGTACCTAAGACAATCTGAGTGTGCCCTGAGAAAGAGATATGTGCAGCTCCTATCGGGATTTGTCGGCACATTCGGGCGGTGTTGCTGGTCTTGTTTTAACCTGTCGAAGTGTCTTGAAGAACCGAGATACCGAGTCTGATCGGAACGTCTTGGGAGGAGGTATATTCCTTCGTTGACCGTGAGAGCTTGTCATGGGCTAAGTTGGGACTCCCCTGCAGGGATTTGAACTTTCGAAAGCCGTGCCCGCGGTTATGGGCAGATGGGAATTTGTTAATGTCCGGTTGTAGATAACTTGAACCTTAACTTAATTAAAATGAATCAACAGTGTGAGTTACCGTGATGGCCTCTTCTCGGCGGAGTCCGGGAAGTGGACACGGTGTTGGAGTAATGTTTGCGCAGGTTGCTCTCTAGTTTTTTGCTCGCGCTTTGCCTCCTCTTCTCGCTCTCTTTTGTGAACAGGATAGCCACCATATTTTGCTAGTCGCTTGCTGCAGCTCCACATATTTTACCTTGCCTTACCTATAAGCTTAAATAGTCTTGATCGCGAGGGTGCGAGATTGCTGAGTCCCTGTGGCTCACAGTTTACTATTACACCAGATGCAGGGCCTGATGTTTCCGCTCCAGGTGACGCGCTCGAGCTCAAGTGGGAGTTCGACGAGGACTCTCAACGTTACTATGTTTCCTTTCCTGATGATCAGTAGTGGTGCCCAGTTGGGGGTGATCGGGACCGTGTCGCATGTTGGGTTATCTTTTATTTTGGCGCCGTAGTCGGGCCATGAGTGTTTGGATGATGTAATGTTATTTATGTACTTGATTGACGTGGCGAGTGTAAGCCAACTATGTTATCTCCCCTTTATGATTTATATTACATGGGATGTTGTGGAGATTGCCTAACTTGCGACATATGTCGTCAATGCAATTATGCCTCTAAGTCGTGCCTCGACACATGGGAGATATATTCGCATCGAGGGTGTTACAGCTTGTCTAAGTGTTGGTCCAAACTAGAGCCCCTTGCAGCGCCACCTCGGGGAAACTCGAGGGCTGGTTTTAGTTGTATGGATTGCTTATCCGGTGTGCCCTGAGAACGAGATATGTGCATCTCCTATCGGGATTTGTCGGCACAGCGGGTGGTCTTGCTGGACTTGTTTTACCATTGTCGAGGATGTCTTGTAACCGGGATGCCGAGTCTGATCGGAATGTCCGGGGAGAAGGAATATCCTTCGTTTACCGTGAGAGCTTGGGATGGGCTAAGTTGGGACACCCCTTCAGGGATTTGATCTTTCGAAAGTCGTGCCCGCGGTTATGGGCAGAAGGGAATTTGTTAATGTCCGGTTGTAGAAAACCTGAAGTTGATCTTAATTAAAATACATCAACCGCGTGCGTAACCGTGATGGTCTCTTTCCGGCGGAGTCTGGGAAGTGGACACGGTGTTGGAGTAATGCTTGACGTAGGTTGTTCTAGGATCACTTCTTGATCATAGTTGTTCGACCATGCTTTTGCCTTCTCTTCCCGCTCTCTTTTGCGTATATGTTAGCCACCAAATATGCTAGTCGCTTGCTGCAGCTCCACCTCATACCTTTTACCGTTCCTATAAGCTTAAATAGTCTTGATCGCAAGGGTGTGAGATTACTGAGTCCCCGGGACTCACAGATACTTCCAAATCCAGCTTGGAGTTGCCGTTGAACCATGCAGATGACGCAACCAAGCTCAAGGAGGAGCTCGATGAAGATCTTGTCCTTTGTGTTGTTCCGTTTCCAGTTGATCAGTAGTGGAGCCCAGTTGGGGTCGATCGGGGATCTGTGTAGCATTTGGGGTAGTCTTCTTTTATTTTGGTTTCGTAGTCGGACCTTGATTGTATCTGGATGATGTAATGCTTTATTCATGTAATTGTGTGAAGTGGCGATTGAAGCCAACTATGTATCTCTTTCCCTTATGTATTACATGGGTTGTGTGAGGATTACCTCACTTGCGACATTGCTTTAAATGCGGTTATGCCTCTAAGTCGTGCTTCGACACGTGGGAGATATAGCCGCATCGAGGGCGTTACAGAAATCCCTCAGACTGATGAAGAAGAAGAAGATACCCATTCTACTGCTACCACAGAGCAAATCCCTAAGGCTGACACTGATGTATCTGCGCCTCAAGAGTCTACTCAAACCCCTCAACGTACTCCTTTAATTGAATAAAATGAGGAGGAAGTGGATATTGATGGTGAAACTACTCCTCCACTCCATGATGAATATTGGGAAGAAACTCACGCAAATTCGCCCCTCACCACTCCCCTCACGATAGAGCCTCAGTCTCCTCAGTGCACTGAAGAAATTCCAACCGGCCCTCGGGAACAACAACCCTTGCTCCAAACCATCCCTGAAGAAGTTCCAGTTGCAGCAGCTGATGAAATTGCTAATGATGACCCTAATGTTGATGTTGTCAATGCCTCTCCTCCTCGAGCCAGCTCAATTCCTTCAGCAGATAGTGGTACAGTTCCTATTGCCACAAATGAGGAAGTTGCAAAGTCTCTGGTTATCATGGATCCCAATGATTCAACTGGCTCTCCTAGGACAATCTTTGATGTGAGAAGGAAAAAGCACAATCTTCAACCTGTCCCACTTATGCCCCTGATTGGAAAAAGCCTCAAGTGGCCAAAATTTGACAGCGCCAAATTCTTCAAAGAAAAGAATTTCTTCATTGGTGAGTCACCCTATGACTTTGCCAAGCTAAGGCATTCGAGGTTCTGAACAAGGACGCAGATGAACTTCTATGCTTCACTGTTGTTTGATAAGAAGAAAGTGTTTCCACACCGCCATATTCCTCACGTGGATATGGAATCAATTCCTTGCTTCTGGCTAGTCTTGGATGTGATACATGATGTCGGACTGCTAAACTTCTGCACAGATAAATGCGACTGGAATGAAAAACTTATTCTTCAATTTTATGCTACTGTGCACTTCTCGGGCAATGTTGACGATACTGCTACATGGGCTCTGGACTGGATGAGTGAAGACGCTCACTACAATGTTGTAAGTGCATCTAGTGCCACCCCTACTTGGTTTTGGAGTATTGACAACAGACTTGGTTGAGGAACTAATGTGTTTGTGAGAATTGCAGGACCACACAGGTAGTAGTCCCTTATTGATTCGGTTTACCTACCAGAGATGACCCCTAAAAATGTGTGAAGCCATTGAAGACAATGGTGGTTTGTGAAGACATACACAGTGAAGATTATGACATGAGAAGACATTCATGTGAAGACCATGGAGGGCAAAGACATAGTTGTTTCATAGTCTCCTTTTCTTTTTTGTTGAGTCATAGGAACCACCGTACTGTTAAGTGGGGTCCAAGTGAACAAAGTCAGAGTGACTGAAGTGATGCTCAACCAAAATCCTATGTCTTCGACCGAAGACAATGAGAGCAAATCTCATCCAGAGCTGGATGAGTTAGCTTTACTTGTAACCCAAGTCAAGCTGCCGCATGTGTTTGAAATCCAACCATTGGACACGTGTCGGTTCCTTAGTGACCCAGGGTCATTTCAGACATATCATGTCGGGTTGCCTCCGGGCTATAAATAGCCCACCCCCTACACCATAAATTGGTGGCTGCTCCAAGTTAGTGCATGGCTTTTGTCATTTGAGAGCAACCCACCTCTGAAGTACTTGAGAGAGAGATCATTGCGAGGACAAAGCCCAAAACACCCAGAGCCAAAGAGTGTTAGGCATCACTGAAGTCTTTCTGTCCGCGTGACCTGAAGACTTGTTACACTTGAGGATTGTGAATCCTCCAGCCGGTTAGGTGTCGTGTTCTGAGCATCCAAGAGCCATTGTGGATTGCCAGTGAACGAATTTTGTGAAGGTTTGGAAGTCTACCTTGAAGACTTACCAGAGTGATTGGGCGAGGACTAGGTGTTCTTAGCTCAAGGAGAATAAGGTGAAGATGCGGTCTTCTGAGTTAAATCTCAGGCTCCCTAACCAGACGTACAGTTGTCACAGCAACTGGAACTGGTCTACCAAATCCTTGTCTTCACCAAGCAACTGGTTCTATCCTTCACTTCCCTTTACTTTATAGTTTGTCTTCGTGAAGTCATTGCATGTGTGTTTGATATGATTGACTTCACTGAGTGAGGAATGCTTACTATTTGGCTTCATATTGTCTTCCATCCTAATCCATACTACCTAGCTACTGATAGTCTTTGTGCTTTGACTTCATTGCTTACTTGACTATGGCTTGTCTAGTGTAGTCTTCCTTCCGCTGCATATCAATAGGTTCATTTCTACTGTTTGTCTTCAAATACCTCATGTTTTGAAGACATCCATAAAATTCGCCTATTCACCACCCCCCTCTAGTCGATAACTAGCTCTTTCAAAAGCACCTATTGATGAATTACTATGTGCTCTTCCAGTGGATCCACCCCAAGAAGGAGCACGAAAAATCTATGAAGAACCTGAGCTGCCAAACCTTCCTATGGCTGACAACAATGCTCCAAGGACAACCTTCCTAGTGAAGGATTTACAATATGTGCCAAAGAATGTCTATTGTATTCTGGCAAAGACACTAAGTCTGATCAAAGGCTACAATTTAGACAATGAAGCAGTTGTGGGAGTCATGAAGAACTTCATGTTCCACATCATACATGGAACTCCCATCAACATTCATGATTTATTTCTTGAGGACTTTGGTCACTATTGCTCAATCCCCATTTGATTTGAAGCCATATGCACCATGGATTATGAGAATCATCAGATCCCAGTGTTCAATCAACTATAAGGATGATCGTCAGAACCACCCAAGCTTTATGCCTGACATTGAAATTCTTCAAAGCACACTGTCCATGGTTCCTGGCAAAGGCAAGCATGTTATCGATGATGGAATTCGTCCCCTTGATGGACAATGTCGTCAACCTATCTCCAGCTCCTTAGTTCATGATTCTACCAGCCAAGACACTGCGGCAAAAACCTCAAGGCCATCTTCATCAACAGAAGGGCCACGTGTCATGACTGACCATGAGTTGCTTATAAGTCTTCGTGAGAAACTTGACAAGCATCATATATGGGTTAAGCGCCAATTTGCAGCTGTGTAAGCAAATATGACAGTGACGCATAACGTCGTCCGCAAGAACATATATTATCTCCATGAGATATTTGATCATAGTTGGGCCACTCTTTCATATTAAAATAGCTGAAGAACTTGATGCTAGTGACTTTCAGATGAATTTTGACTGGGCTGAACCGCCAAGGAAGAAATTCAAGAACACAAAAGTTCCTCCCTTGATGCCAAGCTCTGAGTCTTCATCGCACTCCACTGATGAAAATGAAGACATCGAAGACACTGTTGTTGGTCCCTCTGCACCGCGCGACCCCAATAATGCTGGCGCTCCCTCATCCTCTGCATGACGATTCTCTTTCAGGGGCGCTGCACCATAGCCTAGTCTAATTAACATGGATGTTTACTTCCCCAATGTCATCAGCCAATCAAAGTCTGATCGAGGTTAGTGTCCTTTCAACTTTCTCCATGTTGTCATATTACTTAGCAAAACCGGGGTATTTGTTCTGACTAATTGATCACTATTTAAGCAACCAATTGTGATTTCATTTTCTGACTCCGTTCCTAGGCAGTAACAAATTCTATTTACCAATTTATGCGCACTATATATTCTTCTGCCATGTTCTGAATAAATAATACCTTTCCACCTTTTCAGCAGGATATGTTGGATGCATGGTGAATGATCTATATGTTACTAAGCGTACCAAATTTCAGTGGAAGGACTTGAAGCCTGTCATAAACTTTGTTGATAATCTGACAGACATAGCATAGCGTATGAACACTGGATTTTGGATGGGATTAATTATACCTATGGTGCACACATCGAACAAGACCAATTGTGTGCACAAAACGCTGGTAAAAGTCTTATTTTAATGTTGATGCTCATAAACTATATATATGTTCAACGATATGTTACAATTGGTTTTTATTCTACATTTCAATAGAAATTGCCCACTATAGTAGTTCCTGGATCAATTTCCTGGCGTGGTCGAATTACACTTGTGCCTGCTAATAACGCAAAAGTGATTGCAAGGTACTGCATTTCCCGCAGAAATGGAACCATTCAAATTAACAAATTCTCGCTAGTCATGGCAATGCATCCATATTGGAAAATTGGAGACACTGTTCTACACATGCTCTACCAAGGCACAGGAGGGCTCTTCCTTTTCATTGATGAGATGCTGAGTCACCGTGATCAAGATGCTTCCAGCGGATAGTTGTGGTTGTTGGCCCTCAGCCTTTTAAAATGTCCTAGCTGTTACTATGCTAAGTATGTAGATATGGACCATATGGTTGTCAAAACCATGTTACGAAGATCCTCCTTTTGTCAAATAGTGTAACCACTATATATATGTTACTCAAATGTTGTTAGCCAAGTTCTTCAATTTTCATGGAAAGTATTAGTATCGTACACAGTTCATTGAGTTTAAGCATGTGCCCGATGTCCAGAAGGAATTTGCATATTAACTGTCCATATTGCAAATTCACACACGTGTTAACATAAGGAAACACATGTGTAACTTACTAATCACCGCACATGAGTACTCGCAGATGCATCATGTGCGATACTCCTAGCCACCGCAAGAAACTAGTTTGCATTTTTCAAAGTTTTTTGTACAAACAGAATCACACACGAACTAACTGTATTAACCTCTGTGTTGTAATTTCTCATCACAAACAGTTCATCCGAGTCGGCTGTTTGCTGCGTATCACACACATCTTGTTTACACGACTCATTTGTGTTCTTATGGCTCATCGCAAACAGTTCATCCATGTGAACTGTATGCCGCATATCACACACATCTTGTTAAGTTGAACCATTTCTGTTGTGTTCCCTAATCGAAAACAGTTTGTCCGAGTAAACTGTATGCTGTATATCACACACACCTTGATCTCACTAAGCATTTCTGTTACACTCCCTAATGGCAAACAATTCATCAGAGTGAACTATATGTCATATATCGCACACACATTGATATGACTGCCCGTTTCTGTTGTTCTACCTCATCGCAAACAGTTCGAATGGATTAACCGTGTGCCCTGCATCGCACACGCAACTACAATCGGAACCATGTTCGATGGCTCCACCATCGCAGACGTTTAGCATCTTTTTGACGGTTTTTTACATCACTGTTTGTGATGAATGCATGGCACACAATTTCATCAAAGGGTCTATGATCATAGTGTCGCGTTAGCAGCATCCGACAGTAGTGCACTATCAAGGACCCACTCAGTAGCTTTGGGTGTATTATCCTGCAGATGAATTAGTGCTTCTTACAAACTATTTTACTTCAGAGTGAAGAATATGACATCAGATTCATCATACATAATTTCATCAAATATTGCAACACATATATGTATATAGTAGTATGACGACGTGAGAAATGAGTGAATCATTTCTTCATGATTAGCTTGCATCCTTTCAAGTATTCTTAGGTCGCCAACAAATTCTTTAGACGTTCAAGTTCGTCTAGAGACCTGGCCCTGCATAATAGATTAGTGCTTTTTCTTCACCGCCCACATCTGGAGGGGTGGCAAAGAGTTCATCATTCTAAGAACTCCGTAAGAGAATGGTGGCATTGAAGCCAGTGCACTTCATTTCACAGAAGAGGGGTTAGAGTATGCATATGAATAAGCAGAGAAATTCTTCGAGGACTTATGAACATAATGATTTGAAGAATAATGCACATATTCGCGACTCTTAGAGCTTCCCCGTGAAATAGATGCATTAGCACGATGATGTTCATCTGAGGAATTTGATCCATATGAGGACTTAGATTCATATGAGGAATTTGATCCACATGAGGACTTTGATACATATGAATAGGTTGGTCCATATGAAGAATTTGATCTGGGTTGCTATTCTTCACAGGTTGTGTCATGAGGACATTCACCTGAAGACTTTCAAGGCACCTTTTGGGAACCCAGATCTTCTTCATAGGAGGACCGTTCCTGCAGTTAGTTCCAACATATCTAGCAAATACTTCACCATTCTGATTTTTGAACAGTTAGTGTTGGAGTCAAATGACTCATCAGATGAATATGAAGATTGACATGTAAAGCCAGATAAAGTGGGTGGATCTACATGAGGTCCTTTTGCAGCAACCCATGTGGTTTTGCGGTACTGCTCAGGTTTCCAGTAGGACCCATCAGCATTGAGTTTCCTCTCAAATGCAATACCCTCTTTCCTAGGGTTCCTGTTGAGGATCTACTTCTTAAGCACATCACAAAGAGCCTGGTGCCCTTTGAGGCTTTTGTATATGCCTATCACATACAATTCCTTCAACCCTCCATTGTTAGTGATACTTGTGGTATCCTTAGTTGAGGAATTTGTGACCATAGAAATAGTTGAAGAATTTGCAGCAATAGAAGCATTTGAACATTCAGGTGAAGAATTAGTAGATTCATGTTCAATGCATTTCAAACATGGTGGAATGAATTCTTCCTGAGCAGAACTGATCTGTTGAGCAAGCAAAGAATCACGTTCCTTTTCAAGATCATCATGACTCACCCTTAGATTCTCAAGATCTTGCTTTCTCTGAAGAAATTCATAAGAAAGCTTCTCATGATTAGCTAAGAGTGTTACATGATTACCTTGAAGGTTAGCAAACTTAGACTGTAGTCATTGAAGATTATCAGTCAAGGTTTTATTCTAGTTCAATTCCTCACCCAACAGGTCATCGCTCTAGTCTAGCAAATTTTGAACCCTTTCCAAAGATTTTTGTTGTTTCATGACGATAGTAGCAAGCTTGGAATAGCTCGGTTTCAGGTTTTCATTAGATTCATCTTCACTTGAGTCAGAGGAGGGATATTTGAGTACCTTGGCACATTTTGCCATGAAGCAATAGGTGGGAGCGTAGTCATCGTCGCCATCATCAGCGGTGTTAGTGTTGCCATGTTCCTTAGTGTTGAAGATGGATTTGCTGATGAGATGAAGACTTGGAATATTTTGATGATGATGACTTTGAAGATTTCTTATTTTTCTTCTAGTCATCTGAATTGGCATCCTTGTATTTCTTCTTCTTTGAATCCTTTAACCCTTGAGTACAATGAGCCATGTAGTGACCAGGCTTGTTGAATTTTGGCAAGTCCTTTTCTTATAGTCGCGGGATGAAGAATCTGATCTCATGTCATCATTCCTTGAAGATTTTCCAAATTGCCCACGTCTAGAGAACTTCTGAAATTTCCTCACGAGCATAGCTAGCTCCTGGCTCAGTTCCTCAGATCACCAAGGCTGCTATCAGAGTCTTCCCTATCAGATGAAGAAACTGGCGTGGATTTTAGAGCACGTGATATTCAATAGCTTGGCCCGTAGAGATATCTTTTCTCAGCTTGTCGGAACTCATGAGTATTCACCCTCTCAAGGATACGGACAGGATCTAGTGACTTGTAGTCTCCACGTTCTTGAATCATTAATGCGAGTGTATCAAATGAGGAATCAAGCGATCTCAGCAATTTCTTCACCACCTCATGGTCGGTGATGTTAGTGGCACCAAGTGCTTGAAGCTCATTTGAAATGTCAGTGAGGCGATTGTAGGTTTGCTGAATATTTTCATTGTCGAGTCTTCTTTAGAGGTTAAAGAGATTGTGAAGAACGTCAACTCGAGAATCACGTTGGGTTGAGATTCCTTCGTTGACCACAGACATCCTATCCTAGATAA
This sequence comes from Triticum urartu, assembly GCF_003073215.2. Taxonomy (NCBI): domain Eukaryota; kingdom Viridiplantae; phylum Streptophyta; class Magnoliopsida; order Poales; family Poaceae; genus Triticum; species Triticum urartu. The sequence goes on from NC_053027.1 coordinate 266,500,847, forward strand.
GCTTTGCAGACTCCAAAGCACTCACACTGTCGTACTATCGTTTTCTTAGATGGCCACATATGATATTCTTCTCTTGAGAGTAGAGTTGCTTGAATTCTTCACATCAGCAGCGTTCACGAAAGGAGTGATGAAGGGAATGCCATTTTCCACAACATACCAAAGATCATTTTCAATTGCCTCAAGATGCATGCGCATCTTGTTCTTCCAGCAGGGGTAGTCTGTCCCATCGAAGGTAGGACACCCAGCCGAGACCTTGATCATACCTGCAGTAGACATAACTAAAACTCTAGGTGGTTAAACCAAAATCACATAGAACAAGGGAGTACCTTGCTCTGATACCAATTGAAAGTGCGTTATATTGACTAGAGGAGGTGAACAGGCCATTTTTACAAATTCTTCACTAAGGAAATACTACTTGAGGAATTTGCTAAGTGACGAACTACAAGCAGCGGAATAAGTACTCAGGTGCATGCATAACAAGGCAGTAGCACAGTCATCATGATGAAATGAAACATACACAAAGCACAGGTAGCGTGTAAAACAGGATAAGCAGGCGGAAAACAAATTGACTGAAGAAATAGGATTGAAGAATTTGAGAAAGTCTTTAGGCAAAATCTTCAAATAGTAATGATCAATTTCATCAACACATGAATGAGGAAATGAAAGGGTTGAGGAAATAGAACCAGTAGCTCGGTGAAGACAATGATTTCGTAGACCAGTTCCAACTGTTGTGACAGTTGTACGTCTGGTTGGAGCAGCTAGGTATTTAAACCAAAAGACACACTGTCCTGGACACACAGTCCTCACCGTATTCTCCTTGAGCTAAGGTCACACATACCTCACCCAATCCGTCATGGTAAGTCTTCACAGATGACGTCCAAACCTTCACAGACTTGGTCACTCGGTGATCCACAATTCCTCTTGGATGCTCTAGACCATGATGCCTAACCATTTGGAAGAAGCACAATCTTCAAAGGTAACAAGCGTCGGTTCCACACATGAACAATATCTTTAGTGATGCTCAATCACTTTGGGTTGTAGGTGTTTGGTTTATATTTTTCCTCACTGATGATTTTCTCTCAAAGTCCTCGGGGGATGGGATGCTCTCAATGACCAGTGTCGGTTTCTCTCGGAGCAGCCAACCAACTAGTGGTTGCAGGGGGTGGCTCTTTATAGCCGGGGAGTAGCCCGACATGATAAGACATAAATTCCCTTCAATGATATGACCATTAGGTGGATAAGATATTTCGGGACAGCTGGCGCGTAGCACAGCAATGGTCGAAAATTCGAGCTCTCAAATTCCTTAGGGCTATCATGTTCCTCACTTGTAGGCAATCCGCACTGGTGAATTCCTCACTCCTAAGTGAGAACAAATTCCTCAGAGACCAGAAGATATTCGTCTCTGTCACTGTAGAAATTAACTGAACTGTATGAGATTTCCAAAGGCTTCACTCGAAAGGATTGGATATGTGTAGGATTTGAGATGAGCATCACTTGGAAACTTTTCCTTAGTTTTACCTTGACCCCCTTTAATAGTACGGTGTTTCCTATGACTCAAGAAAGCGAAAATGAAACTAAAAAACAAAAGTATTCACGCTTCATTATCTTTGCATCAATATCAAAGTCTTCAAGGTCACACAAATTTCCTCATATTCAAAGTATTCAAGAAAACCAAAGTCTTCAAATGAAGACATTTATTTTTAGGGGTCGACTTTCTTCGTAAATATCAAACTCCTCATAGACTTATAGAACCTGTGTACACTAACAAACACATTAGTCCCTTAACCTATAAGTCTTCAATACACCAAAATCACTAAGGGGCACTAGATGCACTTACAATAGGTGATTAAAATTTTGTGCTTTTGTAAGAATGGAAATATGTGTATGTGTGCGATATGATATTATCGGGCGATATGATGGAAATTGTGTGTATGGCATCAGTTTCCACCGAATTGTGCTTGAGTTGCCTATGTTTTGCCAAAATGTCAATTTATTTCCATTTCGGTGAATTTTGGGCAAACTCTATATGTCCTATTTGTGGGGAAGGTCATGTTGAATTTTTGTATGACTTTGTTGCATGCATGCATTTTTATAATCAATTAGTTTATTATTACCGTGTAGGCGTTCATGATGGTCAGTGGAACGATGGTGAAAAGGTGGTTGCGGTCGGTGGTGCATGACATGAATGAAAATAACCGGACAAAGATTTTATGTCCGTGTCGAAGATGTAAAGGAGGAGTTTGGCTGGACCCCTATGAGGATGGTCATTTGATGGCGCACCTAATCATGACTGGTTTCATGGATGGTTATACTCGGTGGATAATTGAAGATGATGACAAGGACGCCAACGGGGAAAGCAATGACGACATGGGGCAAGATGAAGAGATGGCCGATAATGGCGGCAGAGAAGGGGCCGGACATGGCGGCGGGGAAGAGGCCGGACATGGCAGCGGAGAAGAGCCCGGATATGGCAACGGAGAAAACATGGACTCCACGCCATAGACTTCATCGCTACTAAGTTCAATTGTGCGGGACCCTCATGTTCAAGAACTGCTTCGCAAGGAGATGAATACTGACAGAGCTGCTACTAGAGAGGAGGCCAAGCTGCAGCAACTGGCGATAGACTCGAACACTCCATTGTATGATGGTTGCGATCCCAAGGTGACCCACTTGAGTTTCATGCTCGAAGTTCTAAAGAAGAAGGATAAAAACAAATGGACCAACACTAGCCTCGATGATCTTTTCAAGCACCTAAAGGATGTTCTTCCTGTGGGGAATCTACGTCCTACTAGTGTGGATGAGGCCAAGAAGATCGTGTGTCCTCTTGATCTGCTGCACGTTACATACCATGCATGCATCAATGATTGCATAATTTATCGGAAGGAGCATGCGGAAAAAACCAGCTGTCCGGTGTGCAATGCTTCTCGATACAAGAAGGCTGGGAAGAAATCTCCCTAGAAAGTTGTATGGTACTTATGTGTCACACACCGAGACCAACGCTCCAGATGCCTTCCCAGTTGCCTTCCATGTTTTGCGTGTCAGCCGTGTTTTATTAGTTTGTTGCTTTTCATCATGTCATCATCTGCATTGCATCCTCATGTTTTCAAAACTTGCATCCGTCCGGGTCTTCCAGTTCTCTCCGTTGTCTGTTCTGAGTTCAGACACACTCGCACGCGCCCGCGGCACCTCTGAAATATTATTTTATAAGTGGCCGGAAAATGTTCTCGGAATGGGATGAAACTGGACGTGCGGTGTTGTTGTGTTGTAGGTAGACCGCCTACCAAGTTTCATCGCATTCGGAGTCCGTTTGATGCCCAACGGATAACTATAGCGGAACCGCTGCCGGCCTAACGTCAGACATTTTCGGTCTCCAAAAACTGTTGCTGGGCTGCCTTCTCTTCTCTCCTCTCAGCCCAAGGCCTTCTTTGCACAGCCCACTACCCCCACCTAGGCCCAACTACCCTCCTCCTCCGCTCGGAGTCGTCCGATCATTATCGGACGGTCTGAAAACCCTCCAAAACCGTCAAACCCTAGTCCCTACTCTATTTAAACACCTCTCCATGCCAAATCTGGCCTTCTTCCAGCTCCCTCCTCAAATTTCATGCCTGCCCGCTCCCTTGCCGCCACTTGTCGTCGCCCCAATCGCCGCGCCACTAGAAACCAACTGAGCCGCCGCTCCCCTCCAATCATGCGATGCCACGTCACCCTTGCCTTCCCCACTTCGCCGCGGCCCTCAGAGCCCATCCAGGGCCCGCCCGGGCCTAAAGCGCCACCGCCGTGGCTCCCGCAGCGCTCAATCCAGATCGGATCGAGGCCTCCACGAGAGAAGCCCCGAGCATCCCTGCCGGTGTGCCCTCCTCCCCAACCTCCTTGCGCCACTGCCTCGTCAGCTCCACCTCGCTGGAGCGCGTTGCCAGGTCGCCATCTCGCGCCCTGCCCTCCATCTCACTGTCTCTCTCTCGAAGCTCCTCGCTCCCTCTCTTCCTTTTGCCCACAGGAGCACCATGGCCTCCATGCTCAAGCTCCGCCTCGACCCTGTAGTCTAGCCGCCAGATCTGGCCGGGAACGGGCTCCCTGCGCCCGGATCTGCCACCGCTGCATCGTCCTAGAGCCCCTCGTTGCCGGATCTCACGCCGTCGTCCGCCATTTCCCACCGGCATCACGTCAACCTGGACCATGCCTGCACACGTGCGAGCTCTACCTCGCATGGGCCTCGAGGAGCGCCAAGGCCCAGCAACCGCCCCCAGCGAGCAGCACCGAGTCGGCCTGCCTCCTACGCGCCTGGGCCGCCTCCCCTTCACCAGATCCGGCCCAGCCGCTCCTCTGCTTCGGCCCGACAGCTCCCCTACATCAGCCTGCCAGCCTTGCCTCTCCACCGACTGGACCTGGCCCTCTGGTAAGAAGCCCAGTCCGCTCAAGATGCGGCCCAACTCCTGTTTTTTTCGTGCTCTGCGAATTTGTCTAATTTTCCAGAGTTGCCAGTCTTGCAGAAAAACCCTCTAAATTCATGCATATAATAACTCATGAACCGTGCATCAGATTAATATGTTTTAAAGACGTAAAATGCTTAGATTTTCATGTGGTTTCACAATATGAAACTTTCACCCATGGTAAAAATGTTTAAAATGATGTTTGCATATATTTTGCATCAATGACTTGTTAAAATGATTTAATTCATAACTAATTAGCCGTAGCTTAGATTTAAATAAACTTTATATGCAAGTGGGGTAGAAAAATGCCTAGTTTAACATGGTGCACTTATTTTGCATGTTTCATAGATCTAAAATTGTGTATAGGGCAGAACAGTATCAACTTTGAAATATGCACATGGAGATTTTTCCAGACTTGTTGTTTGTTCTTCATGCCTCATTTAAACTTGCCAGATAGGTAGTTTTATTATGCTTCATCTATTACCATGTTTAACAACATTTAATATTGTTGGATACATAAACGAGAGAAAACTAAATAATTAAATGTGGTGTTTCGTCAACATGCATCTTCTTACATGTTGAGCTCCACTTAACTTGTAGTTTTGTTTGTGCACTTTGCCATGCCATGCATATTTAAACCGGACATGCATCATCCTTGGTTGTGCATCATGCCATGTTTATCCTTGTGTGTTTACCATATTGCTTGCTTCTTTCAAGTTTGCCGCCTTAGTTTCTGTCATACCGGTGTTATGTTTCTTAATTTTGCATTCCTTACGCGGTTGGGGTTATGGGAACCTGTAGCGACCAGACCTCAAACGGTCTGATCTCTATGCTCCGGTGTCATCCCTGGATCAGTAATGCTAAAACCACACAGTACTCGGAGGATTTATAACAGAGTAGCAATCACACACTTATTACATTGAGTGTCTTAAAAGAGAACTTATTACAATAAATATGGCTTAAGGCCATCTAATAACGATAACAGCGGAAGGCATGGAAGATAAGTGAGTCCATCAACTCCAACGGCATCACTGAGTATAGAACCACGACCTAAAAACTCCTTAATCGTCGTCTGAAAAGTCTGCAACATTAATGTTGTAGCCCGAAACGGGTCAGCACATGGAATATGCTGGCAAGGTAACACATAGAGAGTAATGGAATGAAATAGCTATACTATATGCATATTTGGCTGGTGGAAAGCTCTATGGTTACAGTTTTGCGTAAAGCCAAATTTTCCCTATTTCAAAGGAATAAATTTATTTTACTATCATGGTAGTTGTTAAACATTGAGAATGGTTGACAACATTCTCAATGCCAATTAAGCATCATCATCAAACATAACCCAACAAAATTAATTTGGAGTAACATGTTGAGATTCACATGATAATCCAAGTACTAGATACTCAAGATGTCCATAACCGGGGACACAGCTAACCATGATTAGTTTATTACACTCTCCAGAGGTTTGCACACTTTTCCCCACAAGACTCGATCGCCTCCATTTGGTTTCTCGCACTACATGATGTTTGAGAAGACGGATGACCGAGACATAGTCTTTCAGAAGCGCTAGCACCTTACGACCGGGTAGACCGTACCACCTACATCCCCTACATCTGCTAGTCTACCACTGTAAGAGTTCGCACAACTTAGTCAACTATGCTAGAGCCCATAATAGCTTGTGGCTGCACACGAAAGTTTCTAGTATGAATAGTCTCATGATCCCTTTGAGCCTGGGTGGCGGTCGAAAAGAAAACAGCCAAGTCCTGGAATACCCAGGTGCCTCAATCCACCCAGATGTGTGTTTAAGTTTCCACCTTAGATAAACCATTAATTAACAATCTCACATCTGTCATGGATATCACTCACCCAATCCACGTCTACTAGCATAGCATGGCATAATAAGCAAACGTAGAAGTAACTCCCAAAGGTTTGATAATAACAGGTAATAGGTACTACCTCATCTACTTCCCATCCCACAATTTAATTAGATCCTAATCATGCAATGTGTGAGGATTGATCTAATGCAATAAAACTGGGTAGTATAAAGGTATGATCAAAGTGTTACTTGCCTTACTGATGATCCGCGAAAACTAATGATTCGAAGTAATAGGCGGCGCACTCCGGGTATTCTATCGCAGACAAACAAACAAGCATACAATAAGTACTCATCTAATGCATGGGTAAAATGCAAATAAGAGATCTAACCAGAAGGTTCATCTTAAGAACTCCGGTTGGCAAAAAGAATCAAATCGAACGAAGCAACAAAAGTCAAACGGCGATAGAAAACAACTTCGTTCTAGTAATCTGGATCTAGGGAAAATTTTACAGTAGAAAAAACTTGTTTAAGTTAGTTAAACGGATAGAGGGTTTCGAGACGAATCTCTAGGCGCTTGAATCGCCTGATTCCGATAAACGAGCGAAAAGTTATACTAAAACGAAAATCGGATCAGGAATCACGATCAGAAAAATCGCGGATTTAATCCGAGAAAAAGAAAAACGACGAACGCTCGCTAGAACGAACGGACGGACGAACGCTCGCTATTTAAATAAATCGGAAAAACCGATCTATTTAAAAAAATGACGAAAACCGATTTTTTTTATAAAAACGTTGGCACGGAAGTTGAGGCGGCGGCGTACCTCGGCGGCGGCGGCGGCGTCCGGCGACGCGGGGCGGCGCAGCGGCGAGCGGTGGCGGCGCGGCGGCGCGCGGCGGCTGCGGCTAGGACGGCGGCTGGGCTAGGGTTTCCCCGGGTGGGCTGCCCCGGCTTATAAAGGCGCCCCCTCGGGCCGGAGTCCTAGTCGGACACGGCCCGTAGGTCGGTTTGTTTTTTTTAATTATTCCGCTCGGAAGAAAAATAAAAAGAAATACTATACGGACTCCAAAAATTCCGAAATAAATTTTCACGGGCTTCTAAAATCAAGCCGCACAAGGTGAACATTTATTTGGGACCTAAATGCAATTTTGAAAAATGCACATTTTTCCTAAATTCAAATAAAACACTGAAAAACTCCGAAATAAAATCTTATTTGATTTTATTATTAAATCCTAAATATTTCTTTATTTTAGGAAAGTCATTTTATTCCCTCTCTCATATTTTTGTAATAGAAATAATTGATGATAAAATAAATAAAATCAAATGACCCTATTCTCAAATTTTGAGAAAACTCAAATATGAATAACGAAATCCCCAACTCTCTCCATGGGTCATTGAGTTGCGTAGAATTTCTACGATCAACCAAAAGCAAAATAAAATATGATATGCAATGATGATCTAATGTATAACATTCTAAATTGAAAATTTGGGATGTTACAGACCCCCTTGACAGTTCGCTTTGAATAAAACTCCTCCAGCAAGGCCCAACCTTGGTTTTATATTTGCCAAACAACCTAAGCCTTTTTCCGTTGGGAGCAGCTAACCCGAGGGTCATCTTTATTTTAACCCCCCGGCCCAGCGCTCCTCTGAGTGTTGGTTCAAACTAGGCGATGTCCGGTGCCCCCTGGGCAACCAGGGTCTTAGCCAACCCGACGTCTTGCCCATCCGGTGTGCCCTGAGAAAGAGATACGTGCGACTCCTATCGGGATTTGTCGGCACATCGGGAGGTCTTGCTGGTCTTGTTTTACCATTGTCGAAATGTCTTGTAATCGGGATTCCGAGACTGATCGGGTCTTTCCGGGAGAAAGAATATCCTTTGTTGATCGTGAGAGCTTGTGATGGGCTAAGTTGGGACACCCCTGCAGGGTATAAACTTTCGAGAGTCATGCCCGCAGTTATGTGGTAGATGAGAATTTGTTAATATCCGGTTGTAGAAAACTTGACAGTTGCTTAATTAAAAATGAATCAACCGTGCGTGTAGCTGTGATGGTCTCTTTTCGGCGGAGTTCGGGAAGTGAACACGGTTTGTGTTACATTTGTACGTAAGTAGTTTCATGATCACTTCTTGATCGCTTCTAGCTTCACGACCGTTGCGTAGTTTCTATTCTTACTCTTGTATGCGTATGTTGGCCACCATATTTTCTTAGCACTTGCTGCAATTCCACCTCATTACCTCATCCTACCCATAATCTTAAATAGTCTTGATCTCGCGGGTTTTGAGGTTGCTGAGTCCTTGTGACTCATAGATACTACCAAAACAGTTGCAGGTGTCGATGATACCAGTGCAGGTGATGCTACCGAACTCAAGTGGGAGTTTGACGAGGACCTTGGTCGTCACTATGTTTCATGTCTTGATGATCAGTAATGGAGCCCAGTTGGGACGATCGGGGATCTAACATTTGGGGTTATCTTCTTTTCCTTTGGATCTGACCATAGTCGGTCTATGTGTGTATTTTGGATGATGTATGATTTATGTAAGTATTGTGTGAAGTGGCGAATGTAAGCCAACTCTCTTTATCCCTTTCTTGTTCATTACATGGGATTGTGTGAAGATGACCCTTCTTGAGACAAAACCACAATGCGGTTATGCCTCTAAGTCGTGCCTCGACACGTGGGAGATATAGCCGCATCGTGGGCATATCTTGTGGCTGCACACGGAAGTTTCTAGTATGAATAGTCTCATGATCCCTTTGAGCCTGGGTGGCGGTCCAAAAGAAAACAGGCAAGTTCTGGAATACCCAGGTGCCTCAATCCACCCAGATGTGTGTTTAAGTTGCCACCTTAGATAAACCATTAATTAACAATCTCACATCTGTCATGGATATCACTCACCCAATCCACGTCTACTAGCATAGCATGGCATAATAAGCACACGTAGAAGTAACTCCCAAAGGTTTGATAATAACAGGTAATAGGTACTACCTCATCTACTTCCCATCCCACAATTTAATTAGATCCTAATCATGCAATGTGTGAGGATTGATATAATGCAATAAAACTAGGTAGTAGAAAGGTATGATCAAAGTGTTACTTGCCTTGCTGATGATCCACGAAACCTAACGATTCGAAGTAACAGGCGGCGCACTCTGGGTATTCTATCGCAGACAAACAAACAAGCATACAATAAGTACTCATCTAATGCACGGGTAAAACGCAAATAAGAGATCTAACCAGAAGGTTCATCTTAAGAACTCCGGTTGGCAAAAAGAATCAAATCGAACAAAGCAACGAAAGTCAAACGGCGAAAGAAAACAACTTCGTTCTAGTAATCTGGATCTAGGGAAAATTTTACAGTAGCAAAATCTTGTTTAAGTTGGTTAAACGAATAGAGGGTTTCGAGACGAATCTCTAGGCGCTTGAATCGCCTGATTCCGATAAACGAGCGAAAAGTTATACTAAAACGAAAATCGGATCAGGAATCGCGATCAGAAAAATCGCGGATTTAATTCGAGAAAAAGAAAAGCGACGAACGCTCGCTAGAACGAACGAACAGACGAACGCTCGCTATTTAAATAAACTGGAAAAACCGATCTATTTAAAAAAACCGAATCTAAAAAAACCGACGAAAACCGATTTTTTTAATATAAAAACGTTGGCACGGAAGTCGAGGCGGCGGCGAACCTCGGCGGCGGCGGTGACGTCCGGCGACGGCGGCGCGGCGGCGAGCGGTGGCGGCGCGGCGGCGGGCAGCGGCCGCGGCGTGCAGCGACGGCGGTGGCTGGGCTATGGTTTCCCCGGGTGGGCTGCCCCGGCTTATAAAGGCCCCCCCTCGGGCCGGAGTCCTAGTCGGACACGGCCCGTAGGTCGGTTCGTTTTTTTTAATTATTTCACTCGGAAGAAAAATAAAAAGAAATACTAAACGGAATCCAAAAGTTCCGAAATAAATTTTCACGGGCTTCTAAAATCAAGCCGCACAAGGTGAACATTTATTTGGGACCTAAATGCAATTTTAAAAAACGCACATTTTTCCTAAATTCAAATAAAACACCGAAAAACTCTAAAATAAAATCTTATTTGATTTTATTATTAAATCCTCAATATTTCTTTATTTTGGGAAAATCGTTTTATTCCCTTTCTCATATTTTTGTAATAGAAATAATTGATGATAAAATAAATAAAATCAAGTGACCGTATTCTCAAAATTTGAAAAAACTCAAATATGAAAATAACAAAATCCCCAACTCTCTCCGTGGGTCATTGAGTTGCGTAGAATTTCTAGTATCAACCAAAAGCAAAATAAAATATGATACGCGATGATAATCTAATGTATAACATTCCAAATTGAAAATTTGGGATGTTACAAACCTACCCCCCTTAAGATGAATCTCGCCCTCGAGATTCGGGTTGGCTAGAAAATAGGTGAGGGTCGTCTTTGAGCAAATCTTCCTCTCGCTCCCAGGTGGCTTCATCCTCTGTGTGGTGGCTCCACTGAACTTTGCAAAACTTGATAACCTTGCTGCGGGTAACTCGGCTGGCATACTTGAGGATCTTAATTGGTTTCTCCTCGTAGGTCAAATCGTTATCCAACTGAATAGTTTCCAATGGCACTGTGTCTCTCAAGGGTATGTCAGCCATCTCCGCGTGACATTTCTTTAACTGAAAAACGTGGAACACATCATGAACTCCTGACAATCCTTCGGCAATTCCAACTTGTAGGCCACTTCTCCCATACGCTCCAAAACTCGATATGGTCCTACAAATCGTGGTGCTAACTTCCCTTTAACTCCAAAACGCTTTGTTCCCCGAAGTGGAGATACTCGAAGATAAGCTCTATCTCCAACTTCGTAAACCGTCTCCTTACGTTTAGAATCGGCATAACTTTTCTGTCTGGATTGGGCTACCTTGAGCCTATCGCGAATCAACTTCACCTTCTGTTCAGACTCTTTAATCAAGTCAGGACCAAACAACTGGCGGTCTCCAACTTCGTCCCACGACAACGGTGTCCTGCACCTCCTTCCGTACAAAGCTTCGAAAGGGGCCATCTTCAAACTGGTTTGGTAACTGTTGTTGTAAGAGAACTCTGCATATGGCAAATTATCGTCCCAACTAGATCCGTAATCTAGTGCACAAGCTCTCAGCATATCCTCCAAAATCTGATTGACTCTCTCGGTCTGTCCATCTGTCTGTGGATGAAAAGCTTTACTGAATTCTAGCCTGGTTCCCAAAGTTTCGTGCAACTGCTTCCAGAACTTTGAGGTAAACTGGGTTCCTCTATCTGATACGATACTCCTTGGAACTCCATGCAAACATACGATCCTGGTCATGTATATCTTTGCCAACTTAGCACTGGTGTAAGTGGTCTTTACTGGGATGAAATGAGCTACTTTCGTCAATCGATCAACTACAACCCAAATCGAGTCATAGCCTGAACGAGTCCTAGGCAATCCCATGATAAGATCCATGCCTAGCTTATCCCACTTCCATTCGGGTATAGGCAATGGTTGTAACAATCCTGCTGACTTCTGATGCTCTGCCTTTACTCTCTAACATACATCACAAACTGCTACATACTCCGCAATATCCTTCTTCATTCCGGTCCACCAGAAAATATCCTTCAAGTCCAAATATATCTTGGTATTTCCTGGGTGAATTGAATATGGTGAGTCATGTGCCTCTTGCAAAATCAACTTCCTGATCTCCGGGTCATTGGGCACGTAAACGTGGTGTTCAAACCATAGGGTGCCGTGCTAATCCTCACGAAATCCCTTAGCTTTCCCTTTGCTCAGTTTCTCCTTTATAGCGGCAATCTCTTTGTCAGCTTTCTGAGCTTCTCTGATTCTATCCATCAAAGTTGACTGAATCTCCAATGCTGCTACATAGCCTCTCGGAACTATTTCCAAACATAGTTCACGAAGATTTTCTGCTAACTCCTTGGGTATTTCTCCCGTCATTAACGTATTGACATGGCTCTTACAGCTTAATGCGTCAGCTACTACATTAGCCTTTCCGGGGTGATAATGCAATTTCATATCATAATCCTTGATAAGCTCCAACCATCTCCTTTGTCTGAGATTCAACTCCTTCTGTGTGAAAATGTACTTCAAACTCTTATGATCTGTGTACACCTCACAATGGTTTCCAATGAGAAAATGTCTCCATGTTTTCAAAGCATGCACTACGGCTGCTAACTCCAAATCATGCGTAGCATAATTCAACTCATGAGGCTTCAGTTGTCTTGAGGCCTATGAAACAACTCTCCCTTCCTGCATAAGCACTGCTGCAAGTCCTCGACGTGAAGCGTCGCAATACACCTCATAATCCTTGGTCTGGTCTGGCAAAATCAACACTGGTGAGGTAACCAAGCGTTTCTTCAACTCCTGGAAACTAGCCTCACATTCCTCTGTCTATATGAACTTGGTATCCTTCTTTAACAACTCAGTCATAGGCTTTGCAATCTTTGAGAAATTCTCAATAAATCTCCGGTAGTATCCTGCGAGTCCAAGAAAACTCCGGATCTCTCCAACTATTGTTGGGGCTTCCCACTTGGTCATGGTTTCAACTTTAGCGGGATCTACTGCTATACCTTCTCCAGATATAACATGTCCGAGGAATCCTACTTCCTTCAACCAAAATTCACATTTGCTGAACTTGGCATATAATTGATGTTCTTTGAGCTTTCCAAGTACCAAACGCAAATGCTCCTTATGCTCCTCTTCATTCTTCGAATAAACCAGGATATCATCAATGAACACTACGATGAACTTATCCAAAAACTCCATAAACACTTTGTTCATCATGTTCATAAAATAGGCAGGTGCGTTAGTCAGACCAAATGACATAACGGTATACTCATACAGCCCATACCTGGTAGTAAAAGTTGTCTTCGGAATATCCTGTTCTCGAATCTTCAACTGGTGGTATCCTGATCGCAGATCGATCTTGGAAAATACCTTAGCTCCTTGCAATCGATCAAACAGATCGTTGATCATAGGTAGTGGGTACTTGTTCTTGATCGTTACTTCATTCAATCCTCGATAATCAACAACCATCCTTAATGATCCATCCTTCTTCTCCACTAGAAGTACTGGCGATCCCCAAGGTGAAGAACTTGGGCGAATATATCCCTTATCCAGTAACTCCTTAATCTGCTTCTTAATTTCCACCAAATCCTTTGTTGGCATCCTATATGGTCTCTTTGATATTGGCCCTGTGCCTGGCAATATCTCAATCAAAAACTCAATATCTCTATCCGGTGGCATGCCTGGCAACTCCTCTGGAAATACATCAGGGAAATCCCTTACCACTGGTACTTCCTCCTGCACAACTCCTGTTAAGCAATTTACTTGAGTCCTCTTTGGCACATGTCGGGATACATACTTGATCCTTCTCCCTTCTGGGGTGGTAAGCAAAATTGACGTACTAGCACATTCTATATTCCCTTCATACTTTGATAACCAATCCATGCCTAATATCACATCCAATCCTTGAGATTCCAATACTATTAGGTCTGAGGGAAAAACATAGTTACCAATCCTTAATGGTAACCGATCACACCATAGACTAGCCACATACTCTGCTCCGGGCGACGTTACTAACATGGGTGACCTAAGGGCTTGGGTTGGTAGGTTATACTTATCCACAAATCCCCTTGAGATGTATGAATGCGATGCACCAGTATCAAAAAGAACGAGTGCAGTAAATGACTTAACCAAAAACTTACCTATTACTGCATCGGGCTGAGCTTCAACCTCCTCCATGCTAACGTGGTTCACCTGTCCCCTGTTGAAAGGGTTCGGCTTCTTCCCAGAACTTCCATTGCCATTTTGGCCTTCAGGACATTCATTGGCATAGTGTCCGGTCTTTTGACACTTAAAACAAGTGACTTGGCTTAGGTCCTTCTTGGCTGGGGTTGATGGGTTGGTGCGATTCTAGCCGTTGCTTCCTCCATTGCCATTTCCATTCTTGGTGCCATTGTGATTGTGTGAGCTACCTCCTCCATGGGTATGCTGAAAATGTCCTCCCGGTCTAGGGGTAAAACGTGGCTTCTGCTGAGCTCCTGAATTGTACTTTCCTTGTCCATACTTCCTCTGCGGTTCTCAATTTGCTGTTGCTTCCCTTCAATCATAAGAGCACGATCTACCAACTCCTGGTAGTTGTTGAAGGTTGCTACCATCAACTACATGCTCAACTCATCATGCAGTCCTTCCAGAAACTTCTCCTTCTTAGCTGCATCCGTAGCGACGTCATCTGGGGCATAACGTGCTAGCTTACTAAAGTCCTCCACATACTGGCCAACTGTCCTTCCTCCTTGGCGCAAGTTGCAAAACTCACGCTTCTTCATGGCCATAGCTCCTGCTGAAACATGTGTAGTACGAAAAAGCCTGCTGAAACTGGTCCCATGTGACAGTGTCGACAGGGAAAGTGGCTGTGAAATTCTCCCACCATGATGTTGCGGGTCCTTCTAGCTGATGTGCGGCAAACTTCACCTTCTCCACATCTGTGCATCCTGCTGTGGTCAACTCCCTAGCTGTCTTGCAGAGCCAATCATCTGCTACTATCGGCTTGGTGCTACTGGAAAACACCGGTGGATTCAGCCTAAGAAAATGGGCTAAGTGGTCAACAGGTGGTGGTGGTGGTGGGTTGTTGTTGTTGTTCCCCTGATTCTGATTCTGGACTAGCAACTGCATCAATGTGTTCTGCTGCTGGATCAACTGGGTGAGCTCCGATGGAAAGGTAAATCCGGGGTCACGTCTCGGAGGCATCTGAGGGTTTAGAAAAGATGAGATATAAGAATAGAGGGGTCTAAAGAGAAAACACTACCCATATGCACATGAGGCAAAACAAACAGTTCACTTCAATCAATCAAACAAGGGCATACAATCGATCTAATTATCGCAAAAGTGCTCGGACTATTGTATTTACATGGTGGACTACAACTACTGATGAGGTGGTCTACTAGAAATATTCTTCGGTTGCAGACCCCATGATATCTGCTCCAGCTTCATCAACATAGTCATCATCGCTACTATCTGCTTCCGAGTCGGTGCTGTCAATGATGATGTAGTCTTCCGGGCTAATCTCTTGGGGTTCTTCGTCTTCATCTATTGGTGTAGGGCCTCCCATAAATATTCTGATCTTCTTGATCAGGTCATCATTCTTCTCCACCAATACTTCAATTTCTTCTTCATAATCTTCACGTGTAGCCTTGAGTTCTTCATCCAGTTCCTTGATTCTAGTCTTAGCCTTCTTCAGATCTATCATGTCGGCGCACATCTGGTTCTCCTGTCGTTAAATGTGCTGATTTAACTCCTGGATAAAAGCTGCGATTGATCTATCCTTCCTGGTACTGATCATCTCCCAGTGTTCATCTCGGCGCCCACAATTCTGGTAGATAGTATCCTTGAGATCCTTGCGGTAGACTTCTCCAATGCGTCCCATGGCGATGTGTGCTGCCATGCTCTTTCCTAGACTCCAAGTTGGTGCATCAAAAGAAAATTCTATGGGCTCAGTGACTGGCATTAACGTCCTTCCTGGAACTTGAACTTGAATCATCCAGCGCTCTTCTTCAGGTAAAGTGGCGTTCTAGGTTCCCGTGAAGCTTGGTACTCCTATGTTCAGGTATCTAGTGACTTCCTTCAAGTGTCATCCAAAGGGTGTATCTTCATCCGGTTGTGTGAACTTGTTCCTTGCATCCGCCATCCTAAAGAGTAGAAAAGATGAGAGGTCAGAAGAGAAGAGAGTGAATAGTGATCTAGGTCTCTAACTTAGTGGTCGTGTCCTACAGTCAGCGTATGCTCTGATACCATCTCTCTAGCGACCAGACCTCAAACGGTCTGATCTCTGTGCTCCGGTGTCATCCCTGGATCAGTAATGCTGACACCACACAGTACTCGGAGGATTTATAGCAGAGTAGCAATCAGACACTTATTACATCGAGTGTCTCAAAAGAGTACTTATTACAATAAGTATGGCTTAAGGCCATCTAATAACGATAACAGCGGAAGGCATGGAAGATAAGTGAGTCCATCAACTCCAACGGCATCACTGAGTATAGAACCACGACCTAAAAACTCCTTAATCGTCGTCTGAGAAGTCTGCAACATTAACGTTGCAGCCCGAAACGGGTCAGCACATGGAATATGCTGGCAAGGTAACACATAGAGAGTAATGGAATGAAATAGCTATACTATATGCATATTTGGCTGGTGGAAAGCTCTATGGTTACAGTTTTGCGTAAAGCCAATTTTTCCCTACTTCAAAGGAATAAATTTATTTTACTATCATGGTAGTTGTTAAACATTGAGAATGGTTGACAGCATTCTCAATCCCAATTAAGCATCATCATTAAAAATAACCCAACAAAATTAATTTAGATAACATGTTGAGATTCACATGATAATCCAAGTTCTAGATACTCAAGATGTCCATAACCGGGGACACGGCTAACCATGATTAGTTTATTACACTCTGCAGAGGTTTGCGCACTTTTCCCCATAAGACTCGATCGCCTTCGTTTGGTTTCTTGCACTACATGATGTTTGAGAAGACGGATGACCGAGACATAGTCTTTCAGAAGCGCTAGCACCTTACGATAGGGTAGACCGTACCACCTACATCCCCTACATCTGCTAGTCTACCACTGTAAGAGTTCGCACAGCTTAGTCAACTATGCTAGAGCCCATAATAGCTTGTGACTGCACACGAAAGTTTCTAGTATGAATAGTCTCATGATCCCTTTGAGCCTGGGTGGTCGTCCAAAAGAAAACAGGCAGGTTCTGGAATACCCAGGTGCCTCAATCCACCCAGATGTGTGTTTAAGTTGCCACCTTAGATAAACCATTAATTAACAATCTCACATCTGTCATGGATATCACTCACTCAATCCACGTCTACTAGCATAGCATGGCATAATAAGCAAACGTAGAAGTAACTCCAAAAGGTTTGAAAATAACAGGTAATAGGTACTACCTCATCTACTTCCCATCCCACAATTTAATTAGATCATAATCATGCAATTTGTGAGGATTGATATAATGCAATAAAACTGGGTTGTAGAAAGGTATGATCAAAGTGTTACTTGCCTTGCTGATGATCCGCGAAACCTAACGATTCGAAGTAACAGGCGACGCACTCCGGGTATTCTATCGCAGACAAACAAACAAGCATACAATAAGTACTCATCTAATGCACGGGTAAAACGCAAATAAGAGATCTAACCAGAAGGTTCATCTTAAGAACTCCGGTTGGCAAAAAGAATCAAATCGAACGAAGCAACAAAAGTCAAACGGCGAAAGAAAACAACTTCGTTCTAGTAATCTGGATCTAGGGAAAATTTTACAGTAGCAAAATCTTGTTTAAGTTGGTTAAACGGATAGAGGGTTTCGAGACAAATCTCTAGGCGCTTGAATCGCCTGATTCCGATAAACGAGCGAAAATTTATACTAAAACGAAAATCGGATCAGGAATCACGATCAGAAAAATCACGGATTTAATCCGAGAAAAAGAAAAACGACGAACGCTCGCTAGAATGAACGAACGGACGAACGCTCGCTATTTAAATAAATCGGAAAAACCGATCTATTTAAAAAAACCGAATCTAAAAAAAACCGACGAAAACCGATTTTTTTTATAAAAACGTTGGCACGGAAGTCGAGGCGGCGGCGGCGCCCGGCGACGCAGGGCGGCGGTGTCCGGCGACGCGGGGCGGCGCGGCGGCGAGCGGTGGCAGCGCGGCGGCGCGCGGCGGCTGCGGCGGCGGCGACTAGGGCGGCGGCTGGGCTAGGGTTTCCCCGGGTGGGCTGCCCCGGCTTATAAAGGCCCCCCTCGGGCCGGAGTCCTAGTCGGACACGGCCCGTAGGTCGGTTCATTTTTTTTAATTATTCCGCTCGGAAGAAAAATAAAAAGAAATACTAAACGGACTCCAAAAATTCTGAAATAAATTTTCACGGGCTTCTCAAATCAGGCCGCACAAGGTGAACATTTATTTGGGACATAAATGCAATTTTGAAAAATGCACATTTTTCCTAAATTCAAATAAAACACCGAAAAACTCCGAAATAAAATCTTATTTGATTTTATTATTAAATCCTAAATATTTCTTTATTTTGGGAAAGTCATTTTATTCCCTCTCTCATATTTTTGTAATAAAAATAATTGATGATAAAATAAATAAAATCAAATGACCCTATTCTCAAATTTTAAGAAAACTCAAATATGAAAATAACGAAATCCCCAACTCTCGCCATGGGTCATTGAGTTGCGTAGAATTTCTAGGATCAACCAAAAGCAAAATAAAATATGATATGCAATGATGATATAATGTATAACATTCTAAATTGAAAATTTGGGATGTTACAGACCCCCTTGATAGTTCGCTTTGAATAAAACTCCTCCAGCAAGGCCCAACCTTGGTTTTACATTTGCCAAACAACCTAAGCCTTTTTCCGCTAGGAGCAGCTAACCCGAGGGTCATCTTTATTTTAACCCCCCGGCCCAGTGCTCCTCTTAGTGTTGGTTCAAACTAGGCGATGTCCGGCGCCCCCTGGGCAACCAGGGTCTTAGCCAACCCGACGTCTTGCCCATCCGGTGTGCCCTGAGAAAGAGATACGTGCGACTCCTACGGGGATTTGTCGGCACATCGGGCGGTCTTGCTGGTCTTGTTTTACCATTGTCGAAATGTCTTGTAACCGGGATTCTGAGACTGATCGGGTCTTTCCGGGAGAAAGAATATCCTTTGTTGATCGTGAGAGCTTGTGATGGGCTAAGTTGGGACACCCCTGCAGGGTATAAACTTTCGAGAGTCATGCCCGCAGTTATGTGGTAGATGAGAATTTGTTAATATCCGGTTGTAGAAAACTTGACAGTTGCTTAATTAAAAATGAATCAACCGTGCGTGTAGCTGTGATGGTCTCTTTTCGGCAGAGTTCGGGAAGTGAACACGGTTTGTGTTACATTTGTACGTAAGTAGTTTCATGATCACTTCTTGATCGCTTCTAGCTTCACGACCGTTGCGTAGTTTCTATTCTTACTCTTGTATGCGTATGTTAGCCACCATATTTTCTTAGCACTTGCTGCAATTCCGCCTCATTACCTCATCCTACCCATAATCTTAAATAGTCTTGATCTCGCGGGTTTTGAGGTTGCCGAGTCCTTGTGACTCATAGATACTACCAAAACAGTTGCAGGTGCCGATGATACCAGTGCAGGTGATGCTACCGAACTCAAGTGGGAGTTTGACGAGGACCTTGGTCGTCACTATGTTTCATTTCTGGATGATCAGTAATGGAGCCCAGTTGGGACGATCGGGGATCTAACATTTGGGGTTATCTTCTTTTCCTTTGGTTCTGACCATAGTCGGTCTATGTGTGTATTTTGGATGATGTATGATTTATGTAAGTATTGTGTGAAGTGGCGAATGTA
Organism: Triticum urartu; assembly: GCF_003073215.2. Classification (NCBI taxonomy): domain Eukaryota; kingdom Viridiplantae; phylum Streptophyta; class Magnoliopsida; order Poales; family Poaceae; genus Triticum; species Triticum urartu. The sequence goes on from NC_053027.1 coordinate 266,520,510, forward strand.
AGCCAACTCTCTTTACCCTTTCTTGTTCATTACATGGGATTGTGTGAAGATGACCCTTCTTGAGACAAAACCATAGTGCGGTTATGCCTCTAAGTCGTGCCTCGACACGTGGGAGATATAGCCGCATCGTGGGCATTACAAGCTGGTAATCAGAGCCATCCCCTACTTAGGAGCCCCCTGCTTGATCGAATCGCTGACGTTGTTGAGTCTAGAACAAAAATGTTTTGAGTCATAGGATTATATATATCGGAGAGTAGGATTCTTTTTACTCCTCAGTCCCTTCGTCGCTCTGGTGAGGCCTCCTGACGTAGATGTTTTGACTTTCCTCCCCTCGAATTTCACAAAAAAATTAGGATCACGCATGTATCTTGGAATCGTTCCGATATTCTTGTGACAAAAACATTGTTCTTGGTGCCTCCTGACATTTAGGGGTTGTGGCAGTGTCCCGAGGAGTTGAGCTCCGAGGTGATGTTGTCACAATTTTATCGTTGCAGTTCTGGAATACGTGAGTTCGCCGACATCGAAAATCTCTTTTATGCAGTTAGTGGTGAGATAACCTCGATGTCACCCAGTACTGGGGTAGGAGTTCGGGAGTATTGCGATAGCTTGTATAAAGGATGCTTTTCGAAGGTTGAGGTACACGATTTCTAGAGTTTTCTTGGTTATGTGTTGACGGATGGATACAGTTGGAGCATAGGGCTTGTTAGTTGTGTGATATATGTTTTGCCTCCCTGTATCCCCAACACTGGATTGCATAACCAGAAAGTTTTGGGAGTTTTTAGGTGGGAATTCAAGTATCACGTAGGATATCTTTCCAACAGACACATGATACGATATGGGGTCTTATGTTTGTTTCTGGCTTGTTCTGCATGCTAAATCCATTGTTTCGTTTTGAGTTGGGGTATTCGAATTGCTTCAAAGTCAAGTGTTGATTCCATACCTTTCCTAAGCGGTGTTCTCATATTGCTATGGGAATACTAATCCTCCTTCCTCGAAATTGTCTCGACAATTCTGTTTCCAACTAGTGTGCTTCTCTTCAAGTTAATCCTATCTTTTCAATATTTGCTAGATCAATTCTCAGTTCTTCGCAACGGTGTTTGTTTCATATGTCCCAAGCTGCCTTTGTTTTCCCGCCCTCCCACCTTTTTTCTTCAAAGACTCAGTGATATCAAATCAACTATCCATTTTATTCATGGTAAGTCTCTCCATTTTCCCTTCAATGTTCTTATTCGGTGTTTTCTCTCGAAGATGCTCAACAGTTTCAAGTTCATCATTCATCATTCTTTTTCTTCTCCTGTGGATTCAATTCAAGTTTTCGATGTTGATCATACCATTTCCTCCTTTTCCAAATGCTTTCTCATGCTGGTGCACCCCCTAATCGTTCACCTCTCCCTATTCATTTGTTTCGGAGTGCTGAAGATATCTTAGAAGATTCATGTTTCTATTATTAATCCTTTCAAGCTATTTGGAGATTATTATCCCATTCAAGTCATTTAATTCAATTGGTGTAATCTCTCTTCAAAATCATTTCAACAGTGTTTCTCTTGAGTGGGCCCTAACCCACGTGTCTTTTCCCAGGATCTTACCTGACTCTTCTAATTCTTTTTCAGAGTTATTCCCAAATTCTATTCACGGTGCGACGTAAGAATGGATTCCATCAGTCATGTGCCTCCTTCAACATAGCTTTCAAATTCTTTTCCTCTTTGGTTCAATTTTTCTATTCTTCATTACTCCGGAGTGTCTCAACAATTCATGGTGGTGTTTCTCATTGTCATTCTCGAATTTTGAAGACCGAAGAAGAGTTCCTCCTAAATCCTTGCCCGTTCTCTTGAAGATTCATGCTTCTAGCTTCATGCCATCCTCATAATTGCTCCGATCATCAAGGATTCTTTTCATACCCATCCGGAGCATTTTAGGAGTTATTTCGTTTCTTGATCATCCAAAGGGCATCATTTCAGAAGATTTCTTCATTCTCATCTTTCAACTTCATTTCCGCAATTCTTCTCAATTAATGCCTCTTCGTTCGTCTCTATATTCTTCCGGTGCTTTGTTCAAGTATTCTCTAGTCAGCTTGTGGTCTATTCATGCTCTCGTATCTAAATTCCCTCAAGTATCTTCGTTCGTTTTTTGATTCTTCTCGGTGTTTCGTTCTCTTTTCTTCGCTCGTTTCAGATGCTTACGCTTGTTTGTTGAAGAGTTCTCTTCCTTGGTTATCGTATCATTTCATTCGTTTTTCAATCCTACCGGTGATTCTTTGAAGAATTTCTCAAGTTTGGCTATATCTCTTTCAATATTTTAAGAAGAATAAGTATTGTGCCAAATCCGTTGCTTGTCATCAATTTAAATTGGTGAAGGATGAGCATAACATAATTCTTATTCTTGCTTCATCCAAGTGATTGATTCATTCTTCAAGAGTTTGTTCACGATCAGTAAATTCTTGGTTCAAGTGCTTCATACTTTTCCCGGAGTTCCAAGCTCTCTCAATTATATCATCACGAAGATCCATCTAAATCATTGAAAGGATTCACCTTGTGTTTTCAACTTCTCTTTCTTTCTATCATCCTTTTATTACTGGAGTTCTTTACTGAGGCTCTATATGGTGGTTCGTCAAGGATTCCTTTCATTCTCGATTTGTTCTTCAAGATTTCTCTCGGATTCATGATCCGCCAAGCTATACTCTAAAATTAAACATGGTGCTCAACACATGTTTTGTTTTTAGGATTTCAAGTATTCTTCATCTTGCATTCCAAAGTGCAATTTGTTCTACCTTATCTTTCGAGGTGGTGTTATGCCATTCTTGACAATTTCCTTTCATGCTTCATGATTCGCAAGTTGTTAAGAATGAGATATTTAAACCCATCATTTTCTCTTTGATCAAGAGATCTTTTCAACCAATCAATCTCTTTGTTGGAGTTATCTTGGGTTATATTTCACCTACAGCCTTCCCTAGGGAATGTTGTTATTGTGGTGCTTATCTATGACCCAAGTTATATATCATCTTGGTGGACCAGGCTTTATCTCTTCATTAATCCCAAGAAAGCAATTGTTCCTGTTAGTGGTAGAATTTACCTCAAGTTTTGAGATGTTTTCCATAAGCCCACTACAAGCTTATTCTTTTGTTGTTGATTTTCCAACAACAACGTTCAACCCTTCTTCGTAAGGATGATTTCCTAATTCAATTGTGGCAGAAGTTGTCATTTCATTCTCCGTTCTCTTATTCCGACGATCTAGCTTCTAGTCGTTCCTTCCGGAGGCATTGTGATGTTGCTCTCTTCGTCCCATCATCTTGTTTTGCCAAGATCGTATTCTTTTCTTGCTTATCCATTTAACCAGAGTGTTGTGTTCTCATTCAAGTTCTTTCATCTTATCAAGTCTTGCATCTCTTTTCAACCAAAGTGTCGCACAAATTCTTTTATTCTTATTCCTTGTCCAGCAAATTTAGCCCGGAGTGGCTTCAAAATCTATCTTGTCCCCTAAGCTCTTGGTTCTCATCATATTCCTTGTTTCTCTTGTCCAACGGTCCGTGTGCAATCTTGTTCGTCTCTGTTGTATTCTTAAATTCCATCTTTTTCTTTGAACTCTGGGTTCATGCCTTTGCAACCTTCAAGGTTCTCCTTGTGTTCCTTGATTATATTCTCTACCAAAATGTTTTCAATTTCATTCTTCTCTATCTTGTCATTGCTTCAAGATTTGCAACCTCTGAAGGTTTGATGGTTTCACTCTTTTGTCAAAGAAGCAACTTTGTTTTACCTCTTCCTCTTCTGTTTCCCTCCGGTGCCATCCTTAGATCTTTGGGCGAGATCTCTTGTAAGCGGAGGAGTGTTGTGACACCCTGGGATCGACGCTCCAGATGCCTTCCCAGTTGCCTTCCATGTTTTGCGTGTCAGTCATGTGTTTTATTTGTTTGTTGCATTTCATCATGACATCTTCTGCATTACATCCTCATGTTTTCAAAACTTGCATCCATGCGGGTCTTCCAGTTCTCTCCGTTGTCCGTTCTGAGTTTAGACACACTCGCACGCGCCCGTGGCACCTCTGAAATATTATTTTATAAGTGGCGGGAAAATGTTCTCGGAATGGGATGAAAGTTGACATGTAGTGTTGTTATGTTGTAGGTAGACCGCTTGCCAAGTTTCATCGCATTCAGAGTCTGTTTGATGCCTAACGGATAACTATAGCGGCACCACTGCCAGTCTACGTCGGACGTTTTTGGTCTCCGAAAACTGTTGCCGGGCTGCCTTCTCTTCTCTCCTCTTGGCCCAAGGCCTTCTTTGCACAGCCCACTAGCCACACCTAGGCCCAACTACCCTGCTCCTCCGCCCGGAGCCGTCTGATCATCATCGGAGGGTCCGAAAACCCTCCAAAACCCTCAAACCCTAGCCCCTACTCTATTTAAACACCTCTCGATGCCAAATCTAGCCTTCTTCCACCTCCCTCCTCAAATTCTGAGCCTGCCCGCTTCCTCGCCGCCACTTGTCGCTGCCCTAATCGCCGTGCCGCCACCAGATACCACCTGAGTCGTCGCTCCCCTCCAATCCTGCGATGCCACATCACCCTTGCCATCCCCACTTTGCCGCGGCCATCGGAGCCCATCCAGGCCCCGCCCGGGCCCAAAGCGCCACCGCTGTGGCTCCCGCAGTGCTCGATCCAGATCAGATCGAGGCCTCCACGAGCGAAGCCCCGAGCATCCCCGTCGGCGCGCCCTCCTACCCAACCACCTCGCGCCGCTGCCTCGTCAGCTCCGCCTCACCGGAGCGTGTTGCCAGGTCACCATCTCTCGCCCTTTCCTCCATCTCACCTTCTCTCTCTCTCTAATCTCCCTGCTCCCACTCTCCCTTTTGCCCACAGGAGCACCATGGTCGCCATGCTCAAGCTCGGCCTCGACCCTATCGTCTAGCCGCCAGATCTGGCCGGGAACGGGCTCCCCGTGCCTGGATCCGCCGCCGCCGCGTCATCCTAGAGCCCCTCAACGCCGGATCTCGCGTCGCCGTCCACCATTTTCCTCCTGCATCATGTCGACCTGGACCGCGCCTGCACACACGCGGGCTCTGCCTCACGTGGGCCTCGAGGATCCCAAGGCCCAGCAACCGCTCCTAGCAAGCAGCACCGAGTCGGCCTACCTCCTACGCGCCTGGGCCGCCTCCCCTTCGCCAGATCCAGCCCAGCCGCTCCTCTGCTTCGGCCCGGTAGCTCCCCCGCGTCAGCCGGCCAGCCTTGCCTCTCCACCGACTGGGCATGTCCCTCCGGTGAGAAGCCCAGTCCGCCCGAGATGCAGCCCAGCTCCTGTTTTTTTTCGTGCTCTGCGAATTTGTCTAATTTTCAAGAGTTGCTAGTTTTGCAGAAAAAACCCTCTAACTTCATGCATATAATAACTCATGAACTGTGCATCGGATTAAAATGTTTTAAACACGTAAAATTCTTAGATTTTCTTCTAGTTTCATAATATGCAACTTTCGTCGATGTTAAAAATGTTTAAAATGATGTTCGCATATATTTTGCAGCAATGACTTGTTAAAATGATTTAATTAATAACTAACTAACTATAGCTCGGATTTAAATAAACTTTATATGCAAATGGGGTAGAAAAATGCCTAGTTTAACATGGTGCACTTATTTTGCATGTTTAACAACCCTAAAATTGTGTATAGGGAAGAACAGTACCAACTTTGAAATATGCCACGAAGATTTTCTGGACTTGTTGTTTGTTGTTCCGACCTCATTTAAACTTGCCTAGATAGGCAGTTTTATTATGCTTCACCTCTTACCATGTTTAACAACATTTAATATTGTTTGGTACAGAAATGAGAGCAAACTAAATAATTAAATGTGGTGTTTCGTCAGCATGCATCTTGTTACATGTTGAGCTGCACTTAACATGTAGTTTTCTTTGTGCACTTTGCCATGCCATGCATATTTCAACCGGACATGCATCATCCTTGGTTGTGCATCATGCCATATTTATGCTTGTGTGTTTACCATGTTGCTTGCTTCTTTCCGGTTTATTTCTCTCGTTAGCTTCGGATTCGTTCGACTGCGTCCGTTTGTCTTCTTCATGGACTCATTCTTCTTCCTTGCAGGATCTTAGGCAAGATGACCATTACCCTCGATATCACTTCTATCTTTGCTTGCTAGTTGTTAGTTCTATCGCTATGTCGCGCTACCTACCACTTGTTTATCAAGCCTCCCATATTGACATGTCAAGCCTCTAACCCACCTTCCTAGCAAACCGTTGTTTGGCTATGTTACCGCTTTTGCTTAGCCCCTCCTATAGCGTTGCGAGTTGCAGGTGCCTTGCAGGTTGTTCCATGTTGGAACATGGATATGTTGGGATATCACATTATCTCTTATTTTAATTAATGCATCTATATACTTGGCAAAGGGTGGAAGGCTTGGCCTTATTCTCGGTGTTTTCTTCCACTCTTGCTGCCTTAGTTTCTGTCATACCGGTGTTATGTTCCTTGATTTTGCGTTCCTTACGCGGTTGGGGTTATGGGATCCCCTTGACAGTTCGCTTTGAATAAAACTCCTCCAGCAAGGCCCAACGTTGGTTTTAAATTTGCCTAACAACCTAAGCCTTTTTCCCTTGGGAGCAACTAACCCGAGGGTAATCTTTATTTTAACCCCCCCCCCGGGGGGGGGGGAAGGGCTCCTTTAAGTGTAGGTCCAAACTGGGCTATGTCCGGCTCCCCTTGGGAAACCAGGTTCTCAGCCAACCCGGCATCTTGCCCATACGGTGTGCCCTGAGAACGATATACATGTGACTCCTATCAGGATTTGTTGGCACATTGGGCGGTCTTGCTGGTTTTGTTTTACCATTGTCGAAATGTCTTGTAACCGGGATTCTGAGACTGATCGGGTCTTTCCGGGAGAAAGAATACCCTTCGTTGATCGTGAGAGCTTGTGATGGGCTAAGTTGGGACACCCCTGCAGGGTATAAACTTTCAAGAGCCGTGCCCGCAGTTATGTGGCAGATGGGAATTTGTTAATATCCGATTTGTAGAAAACTTGACACTTGACTTAATAAAAAATGAATCAACCGCGTGTGTAGCCGTGATGGTCTCTTTCTGGCGGAGTCAGGGAAGTGAACATGGTTTGTGTTATGTTTGTACATAAATAGTTTCAGGATCACTTCTTGATCGCTTCTAGCTTCACGCCCGTTGCGTAGTTTCTCTTCTTACTCTTGTATGCGTATGTTAGCCACCATATTTGCTTAGCGCTTGCTGCAATTCCACCTCATTACCTCATCCTACCCATAAGCTTAAATAGTCTTGATCTCGCGGGTTTTGAGATTGTTGAGTCCTTGTGACTCACAGATACTACCAAAACAGTTGCAGGTGCCGATGATACCAGTGCAGGTGATGCTACCGAACTCAAGTAGGAGTTCGACGACGACCTTGGTCATTACTATGTTTCATTTCCTGATGATCAGTAGTGGAGCCCAGTTGGGACGGTCGGGGATCTAGCATTTGGGGTTATTTTCTTTTCCTTTGGATCTGACCGTAGTCGGTCTATGTGTGTATTTTGGATGATGTATGATTTATTTAAGTATTGTGTGAAGTGGCGAATGTAATCCAACTCTCTTCAGCCCTTTCTTGTTCATTACATGGGATTGTGTGAAGATGACCCTTCTTGCGACAAAACCACAGTGCAGTTATGCCTGTATGGCATGCCTCGACACGTGGGAGATATAGCCGCATCGTGGGCGTTACATTACTGATCACCACTACTGCAGCATGCTGCTAACGCGACACTACGATCAGAGACCCTTCGAGAAACTGTGTGCGATGCAATAATCGCAAACGGTGTTGTATGAAAACCATCAAAGATGTATAAAACGTTTGCGATGACAGATGCATCAAACACCGTTCAGGTTTTATTTGCATGTGCGATGAAGGGCGTACGGTTCAGTTCAATGAAATGTTTGCGATGAGGAGGAACAAAAGAGACGGGCAGCCAGATGAAGGCGTGTGCGATACACAGCATACGGTTCACTCGGATGAACTATTTGTGATTAGGCAACACAAAAGAAACGGTCAGCCAGATCAAAGGGGTGTGCGATATATGGCATGCAGTTCACTCGGATGAACTGTTTGTGTTGAGACATGGGAACAGAAACGGTTCAAATGAACAAGATGTGTGTGATATGAGGCAAACAGGTCTATAATCGGAGACGTGTGCGAATACCAATAACAGCACAGACGATTACTGCTAACAAGCTGTGTGTGTTGTGAGCAAACGATTGGTGGTATACAATTGTGAGTGATTGATGAAAACATCACCGACGGGTTCCATTGTTTAGTCCGTGTGCGATGTGATTTTCTTTGTCCACACAACATCTATGCTTTGTCTACAACATCAACAAATATACTTAAAAAGACAACATTACATAACCAAATTAAGCATACAATTACACAGTTACACAGAAGGGTGATGATGGACACTTGAGTGCGATAATTAATTCTGCGCTCTATAGTGCACACGGTGGAAGAAACCAACTGTGTGCAATATTGTCGAAGATCGCAATCGAGTTAGCTATACAGATCGTGTGCTGTGAGATCAACAAGGCAAACTGATTTGAGAATGGTTAATAAAATCTAAGACTATTGCATATTAATGTCAAAATAGTGCTAGCAATATACGAGTCTCATATGATGCCATTTCAACGATTGTACCACAAAAGCTTGAAATGTTACAAGGTTCGAAATCCAGAGTTATATTACTCAAATTCAAAGATTACAAGGTTCAAACTGATATTAGAAATGAAATTCAGCTCATTAGCTGCAAACGCTCGCGCTGATGGGCTGAACATGGATATCAGAGAGGTTCAAACTAATATCACCTCTTCTAAGTCTGGCTTCGAAACCTCACAATTTTTGCAAAGGGGTCAGCCACTTAGAAGTCATGTATGGGGTTGACCCGGTGACTTCTAATTACTTTGTCATCTGAAGTTCCAAATGAAATTCAGCATTTTTGGAGCCTACTCCATTCTGCCACAGGCGCCGGTGTTGATCAACAGACCATTCATTTTTGTGAAATAAATGTAGGGAAAACCTCATTTCCTTCAGCACCCTTGCTTTGAGAACAAAGAACCTGGCGAATATAATCTCCAGTAAGGTCCCTCGGTAGGAGTTCAAAGTAATTTCTGAGAGATGCATATCTAGGCATTCGATGTGATTGTTATATTGTATCACATTATCCACCATTGGGCCTAATCTTATCTGCAAAAGAATAAAACGTGTTAGTTCCTACATGCAGTTTTGAACATTACTACAGGCCTAGCTATTTGGTTTGCAGGATTTGTAAAATGCACTAACATGCCATCTTTGATCTGACATGATTAACATGGGCATTTGATTACATTCTAGAAAAATGTAGCCTTCTTCACAAGTGGTTGGAGTGGATGAAAAGTTCCCTAAGAAAACTAGTACATATGAATCCAAAGGAGAAATGCTTATTGAATGTAACCATATGGATCAAGCAACCAATATGGGGGGCATGTATGTACTGAAATCCTCCAAAAGAACCTTCAAAAATTGTAGTACATTATCATTGTAAACATGGAAAAAGGTGTCACAAATTGAACTCCCTTATGGTTAACATTTAACAGGAAAGGAACATCACCACGATATATAGCTTCTCCAGGCACGGATAGCATCTCAGGAAACTGACAACTTGCTCTAGGTCGGGCCCGACAGATTCTAGTGCCAAGACCTTCACTATGCGCAGTTTCGAGGTCAAGCTTGTCGAAATCATTTTCTGAATGGCAGATGAATAAACATCTTCAAAATTAGAAATAATGTTAATTTTTAGAAGGAGAGGTAGAAGGCGGTTGTTGTACGTGAATGGGTGTGGATCCAATAACAAGTTCGGAGTATTTGTAAGACGAGTAGCCCACCACTGTAAATTTGGGCGCAGAAATGACATTGATTCTTGTTGGACCTTCTTGATAAACTACAAGTAATCTCTCAAGTGCAGGTGTGTCCTGGATGACCATATCGTGGTCCACCTTTGTTGATGTCTTCCTGCCGTACCAGCAACACACATAAATAGTCCGGAGAGTCATGGAGGTGATGTGGAAGGTAATCAACCCATTGATCGCCTAAAGACGAAGGTACTCGACTGTAGTACAGCCACAGAGCAGGCGCTCCATGTCACCCTTTGAGAGGCAGACAGCGACGAGCTCGAGGTGCTTCAGTCGTGGTAGAATAAGAGCGGGTGCATCAATAAGGGGCGGGAAATGGCAGTTCCTGAACTTGGCGACGCATAGCGTGGGCGCGAGGTGGAGTGCGGACGTTGGCAGCGACCGCATATGCCCATCATCAAAAGTGAGCTCCTCGAGCTGATCTAGGGAGGGGGATCGGAACTAGTCGTCAAGCTTGGCTCGGTCCTTGTCGTTGCAACGGAACTTGCCCATTCTAAGGCCTTTGGTTGGGTCAAGGTGACTGCCAAGGATCTTGGAGAATGCATCCAAGATTTTGTGATAGCCATGGCAGAGCTTGTGGGTGTCGATGAGGTCGAGAGGGCTGGAGTTCCATAGGGGGTGCCACCGCCGAGAAAGGAGGGTTGTCCGCGCCCCATACTTGATTGGGAGGAGGGAGATGATGACTCTCACCATATCATCGGGGAGGCTGCTGATTAAGTCTAGGCCTGCTGGAGTCGCTTGTGGTTCTAGCTCGCCCTGCCTCCGCTTGTTGGCAGCCCTGTTCTCCACCTCCGGAGTCTCCTTGTCAGCGGCACTTTCTGATAGAAATGGGAGTACAGGGAATATTTAGTTAAAACAGGACAATAGAAAAGTGTATTGGTAACTAGAAGTTATTAGGTAGGGATATAGTAAGAACAGGGAATAACGATTGCTTGCTTAAATACTACACAATTCATTTGACATTGCTGGGTAAGTCAAGATATGAAGATAGTTGAAAAGAAAACTTACTTCGAACAAATTCTGGACGGATGATTTTGTCAGGGAAGTTAGTATATATCTCATGACCAGGCCCTTCTATGTGCAGTGCAATTTTAGTGCCAGCTTTCAGTACATAAAACTTTGCAATTTCATTCCAAAAGCCAGTGCCAAAATAGGAGTCACCATGTTCATCAAGTCTTACAGTAGCAACGATTGTAAATCCATGGTTTGTGTGTAGTATGACATTCGTGGAGCCTTGATGTATGTAAAGGAAAAATTGTGCACTACATAATCTGCTGCGTAGCGAGTGATGTCCTGCAGAAAATGGTATGATTGTTAAATAAAAAATGGTAACATGCAAATATGGGCCCAAATTGAAAGAACTGTATAGCAGTTGAAATCGAAGGACAAAAGTCTATAATTAAACAGATAGGGTAAACATGATGTCATGGAAATATGAGAGTAATTAAAAGAACAATACATCATTAATTTGCCTAATATAGAAAGAAGAGGGGAAAATCCCCTTTGACGTATATGGTGCATGTGGCACCTTTTATCCAAATGTAGCAATTTTAGAATATGTTCAGGAAAGTAGGCCATGCCAACCGATTTAGGGTGAGATTGAACATACCGCGCACGTCCTCAAGTTATCTGGTACGATGAGATGGAATCTCTAGCAGTGGTTGCCAAGTCCTGAAGTGTAGGCGCACTGTACATTCTATGAATGAAAGAAAACCCTCAAATCAGCTCGAATAAAAATGAATTCATGGTGATTTCCACCGGGTGATTAAAGGAGGCAGATGAAATGGGATAAGAGATGAGATAATATCTCGTTAAATTAGTTACCTTGTCGTCCATGACAAAGAACCCTTAGTACAGCAGATTCCCCAACCGAGCGGAGCTGGGTCAACCACGAGCAACGTCGAGAAAGTCGATGGTGATAGGCAGCAGCAAGCGGAAGTGGCGAAATGCGATGGGCTTTGCCAGCAGCCTGGCAGCGGCGGCATGCGTCGAGCTAAGTGTTTACGTTGTGATAGGCGGTGCCATGGCATAGACGTAGAGGAGCTTGTGCAGGTGTGAATGGGGAACGTACCGGAGGGGCCGAGGGGGTGGCATGCAGGGTGAGGGTTTTTGTGACGTGGGGATGGTGAGGGTTTTCTTTTTTCTTTTTTAATTGGGTGGTGAGGGTTTTCTGTCCCACAAAGAATTTTGGGGGCGACGGTTTGCTAGAGCGAACCGTGTGTGATTAACGTAGCAGGCAAAATGAAAGTCATTGCACACGGTTCCAATTTTGGGAACCGTGTGTGATTGACGTACTACCTCCGTCCTGGTTTATTGGTCCCCCGTTGTACCTTTTACCAAAATTTGGCAAAATATTTAACATACTCACACATAGAAAATAAGTGTACACGTACATAAGCATAGTTTAACCATAAGTACATAGTTCAACCGTCATTAAGCATACTCAAGCGTACATAGTTCGATCCATCCCACATCTCATCTCACATGCGGCCGTCACAATCCTGAAGCTTCTCCAGGGACTCGGCATACGCACTGTGCACCACCCTGCGAGAATACTTCTGCTTGGAGGAAGCCAACGGCCCGTCCTCTTGCATGCGCCAGAACACTTAGATATGCGTCATGGATCTTGTGGTTGCAAAATGGGCGTCCATAGCCGTTGTTCTAGGTCCTAATACGCATGTTATGCATTCCCACATAAAGCTCCCTCAGGATTCGCCTCTTATACCTCCTCTGGGCATCTTCATCCTCGCTGTCCACATCGTCAGACATCACCTATACAAAGAGTAATACAAATTTGGCATCAAATCACTAATTACATGCCGTGAAGTAGGATTAGGAATTTATGGCTATTTATTTATACATATCCAGAGATTATGGTTCGAGTTTTAAGCACAGTCGTCTATGTACATACCAATCTTGAAGAAAATAATGGCACAAACATAGGTAGGTCATTCAAAATCAATTGTCAAGTCCTGTCTAGGAATTATTAGCACGAACACTAACCCTAGTTGGATTACTAGCAGAAATCATTTGCATAGATGAAACAACTAATGACTTATCACATGTACCATTCAAACAATCAATCCACTACATGAATCTAACGAAACTTACTCAGATTTCATAGATTGGGAGAACATAACCACATGATTTTTATTCCAAAACGGGGGAGGCAGGAGTAACCAGAGAAACCCTATTATCTATTTGACACATAAATGGGTATAGATGGCTAACTAGCTGTCCGTCGTCGTTGGAGTCGGAGTCGGAGTGGTCGTCGGAGTCGTCGCCGGAGTGGTCATTGAAGTCGTCACCGGAGTGGTCATCGAAGTCGGTGTGGAACTCCGCCTCCGGCTGTGGAAGCTCGACGCCGTCGACGATGTCAGGGTGCAGCGATAACTCGCTGGCGGTGACGGCAACCTCTGTCTCCATTTCCATGCTGTGCTCTGCTGCTTTAGCAGCCCCGGTGTCGTGATACGTCTCCGTCGTATCTATAATTTTTGATTGTTCCATGCCAATATTATTCAACTTTCATATACTTTTTGACAACCTTTTATATTATTTTTGGGACTAATATATTGATCCAGTACCCAGTGCTAGTTCCTGTTTGTTGCATGTTTTTTGTTTCGCAGAAAACCCATACCAAACGGAGTCCAAACGGAATAAAAACTAACAAAGATTTATTATATTTATGAATTTTGGGAAGTGGAATCATCGCGAGACAGTGCCCGAGGGGGGCACGAGGTAGGGGGGTGCGCCCCAGGGTGTCAGGCGCGCCCCTGACCCTCGTGGCCACCCCGTAAGGTGGTTAGAGCCCTTCTTTTGCCGCAACAAAGCTAATATCCGGATAGAGATTGTGTTAAAATTTCATCCCAATCGGAGTTACGGATCTCCGGGAATATAAGAAACGGTGAAAGGGAAGAATCTGAGGGAGCGCTGCCGGGGCCATCATCATCACCGCCATCTTCACCAACAACTTCACCGCCATCATCACCAACTCTTTCCCCCTCTATGCAGCGGTGTAACCTCTCTCTTACCCGCTGTAATCTCTACTTAAACATGGTGCTCAACACTATATATTATTTCCCAATGATGTATGGCTATCCTATGATGTTTGAGTAGATCTATTTTGTCCTAATGTCTATTTGATGATCGTGATTGGTTTGAGTTGTATGTTTTATTATTGGAGCTGTCCTATGGTGCTCTCCGTGTCGCGCAAGCGTGAGGGATTCCCGCTGTATGGTTTGCAATATTTTTATGATTTGCTTATGGTGGGTGGCGTGAGTGACAGAAGCACAGACCCGAGTAAGTAGGTTGTTTGCGTATGGGATAAAGGGGACTTGATGCTTTAATTCTATGGTTGGGTTTTTACCTTAATGATCTTTAGTTGTTGCGGATGCTTGCTAGAGTTCCAATCATAAGTGCATATGATCCAAGTAGAGAAAGTATGTTAGCTTATGCCTCTCCCTCAAATAAAATTGCAATAATGATTACCGTTCTAGTTATCGATTGCCTAGGGACAAATAACTTTCTTGTTGACAAAAGCTCTCTACTAAAACTAATTTAGTTGTGTCTTTATCTAAACAACCCCTAGCTTTTATTTTCATGTTCTTTACTTTCTTGCAAGCTTACCCAAAAACACCTACAAAGTACTTCTAGTTTCATACTTGTTCTAGGTAAAGCGAACGTCAAGCATGCGTAGAGTTGTATCGGTGGTCGATAGAACTTGAGGTAATATTTGTTTTACCTTTAGCTCCTCGTTGGGTTCGACACTCTTACTTATTGAAAGAGGCTACAATTGATCCCCTATACTTGTGGGTTATCAAGACCTTTTTCTGGCGCCGTTGCCGGGGAGCAATAGCATGAGGTGAATATTCTCGTGTGTGCTTTTTTGCTTTATCACTAAGTAATTTTTATTTGTTGTTCTTAGTTGTTCTCTATCTTTAGTTATGGATATGGAACACGAAATACCAAAAAAATTAGGTGTACTTTCTGCTCATGGAGATGGGGGACCTCCTAAAACCCTCGATGCTGGTTATGTGAAAGATATTATGTACTACTTTAATAATCCTGAGAAAACCCCATTCAATTATGTAATGGGAGTAACGTTGGATCAATGTGAATACTTTAGGGATTACCTCTTGACACAAAAAGGGAAACTATTATGGGATCAAATTCATATATTGAAGTGGTATGCTAGACAACTATGCTTGAGATATGATTATACTTGTTGCTCTAAGGTGAAGGCTCCACACCTCCCCTTTTCATGTGAATTTAATGATAATGAAACCTTAGCTTCTTATGCTAATGGTATATATGATTACTATGATGTGGAACAAATAGAAGAATTTGTTGCTTTTAAGGGTGCTTATGAAATTGAATCTATGTTTAAAGAGTTTGAAGATTTTGATGATGTTGTTTATAGACCTGAAAATTTAGCTATCCTGAAATATTGTTATGAGAATTATGAATACAATTACGAAATTAATGCGCTTATTAAGAAAGTCTCCGCTGTCCAAGAAGAGACTAATATTTTGCAGGAGTCTATGGAAGAAGAAATTGATGAAACTGTGAGCTCATTGGATGAAAAAGATGAGGAGGAGAGCGAAGAACAAAAGGAGGAAGAGCGGATTGATCACCCGTGTCCACCTTCTAATGAGAGTAACTCTTCAACTCATACATTGTTTAATTCCCCTTCGTGCTTACCGAAGGGTGATTGCTATGATGACTGTTATGATCCCATTGATTCTCTTGAAATATTCCTTTTTGATGATGCTTGCTATGCTTGTGGCAAAGATGTCAATATGAATGATGCTTATGGAGATGAACTTGCTATAGTTCCTTATGTTAAACATGAAATTGTTGCTATTGCACCCACGCATGATAGTCCTATTATCTTTTTGAATTCACTCAACTACACTATATCGGAGAAGTTTGCTTTTATTAAGGATTGTATTGATGGGTTGCCGTCTACCATTGCACATGATTATTTTGATAGATATAATATGCATGTGCTTGCTGCTCCTACTTGCAATTATTATGAGAGAGGAACTATATCTCCACCTCTCTATGTTTCCAATACAATAGAATTGCAAGAAACTGTTTATACTATGCATTGGCCTTTACTATGTGTGCATGAATTGTTCTTTTATGACATGCCGATGCATAGGAAGAGAGTTAGACTTCGTCATTACATGATATATGTTACCTTGTTCTCACCATTAAATTACAAATCATTGTTAATTAAAATTGGCTTTGATATACCTTGGGATCCGGGTGGATTCACTACTTGAGCACTATATGCCTTGCTTAATGGATTTAAAGAAAGCGCTGCCAGGGAGACAACCCGGAAGTTTTAGAGAGTCATTTATTTCTGTTGAGTGCTTTCATATATTTTAAAAACAACAAAAATAAAGAGGGGAACCCAAAACTTTTTCTAAAAGAAAAGTGAAAGTGAGAGAGACGAGCATTGTGAAAGTGGGGGACGTCCTTGAACTTTGTTCATGCCCATGGGAACTTTGTGAATCTTAATTACAGAAACCTTTCAACAAAAATAATTATCCCCTTGTAAAATTCCATTGTATTATAAAAATAATATGCCAAGGTTTGCCTTTAGGATGTTTACATTTGCTTGATGGTTTGTACGATGCAGGACAGAAACTTTGGCTGTAGTGCGTGATTTTACATTTTTAGCTGGAACGTCAAATGGTTCTGATTCTTTTCGCACTGTCTTTATGTACAAATTTTTTATTTTTCATAATTTTGGCGAATTGTTCAAGTATCAGAAGTATGGTGAATGTTCAGATTGTTACAGACTGCTCTGTTTTAGACAGATTCTATTTTTGATGCATAGTTTGCTTGTTTTGATGAAACTATCAATTTATATCGGTGGATTAAGCCATGAAAAAGTTATATTACAGTAGACACAATGCAAAAACAAAATATGAATTGGTTTGCAACAGTATCTAGAGTAGTGATTTGCTTTATTATACTAACGGATCTTACCGAGTTTTGTGTTGAAGTTTTGTGTGGATGAAGTGTTCGATGATCGAGAAGGTTTCGATGTGAGAAGAAGGAAGAGAGGCAAGAGCTCAAGCTTGGGGATGCCCGAGGCACCCCAAGTAAATATTCAAGGATACTCAAGCGTCTAAGCTTGGGGATGCTGGGGAGGCATCCCCTCTTTCTTCAACAAGTATCGGTATGTTTTCCGATTCGTTTCGTTCATGCGATATGTGCAAATCTTGGAGCGTCTTTTGCATTTAGGTTTTTATTTTATTTTTATGAACCATGCTGGTATGAGATGGTCCTTGGTTGATTTATAGAATGCTCTTTACACTTCACTTATATCTTTTGAGTATGGCTTTATAGAATGCTTTATGTGCTTCACTTATGTCATTTGAAGTTTGGGTTGCCTATTTCTCTTCACTTAGACAACCGCCATTTGTAGAATGCTCTTTTGCTTCTCTTATATTTGTTAGAGCACGGGCATATCTTTTGTAGAAAGAATTAAACTCTCGTGCTTCACTTATATCTATTTAGAGAGATGTCAGGAACTGGTCATTCACATGGTTAGTCATAAAATCCTACATAAACTTGTAGATCGCTGAATATGATATGTTTGATTCCTTGCAATAGTTTTGCGATATAAAGATGGTGATATTAGAGTCATGTTAGTCGAGTAATTGTGAAATTGAGAAATACTTGTGTTGAGGTTTGCAAGTCCCGTAGCATGCACGTATGGTGAACCATCATGTAACGAAGTCGAGGCATGAGGTGTTTATTGATTTTCTTCCTTATGAGTGGCGGTCGGGGACGAGCGATGGTCTTTTCCTACCAATCTATCCCCCTAGGAGCATGTGCGTAGTACTTTGTTTAGATGACTAATAGATTTTTGCAATAAGTATGTGAGTTCTTTATGACTAATGTTGATTCCATGGATTATACACACTCTCACCCTTCCATCATTGCTAGCCTCTTCGGTACTGTGCATTGCCCTTTCTCACCTCGAGAGTTGGTGCAAACTTCGCCGGTGCATCCAAACCCCGTGATACGATACGCTCTATCACACATAAACCTCCTTATATCTTCCTCAAAACAGTCGCCATACCTACCTATCATGGCATTTCCATAGCCATTCCGAGATATATTGCCATGCAACTCTCATCATCATCATATACATGACTTGAGCATTCATTGTCATATTGCTTTGCATGATCGTAAGATAGCTAGCATGATGTTTTCATGGCTTGTCCATTTTTTGATGCCATTGCTACGCTAGATCATTGCACATCCCAGTACACCGTCGGAGGCATTCATATAGAGTCATATCTTTGTTCTAGATATCGAGTTGTAATATTGAGTTGTAAGTAAATAAAAGGGTGATGATCATCATTATTAGAGCATTGCCCCCAAAAAAGAGAGGCCAAAGAAGCCTAAATAAAAAAAGGGGGGCCAAAGAAGCCCGCAAAAAAAGAAAAAATAGAAAAAGGGGCAATGTTACTATCCTTTTACCACACTTGTGCTTCAAAGTAGCACCATGTTCTTCATATAGAGAGTCTCTTGAGTTATCACTTTCATATACTAGTGGGAATTTTCATTATAGAACTTGGCTTGTATATTCCAACGATGGGCTTCCTCAAATGCCCTAGGTCTTCATGAGAAAGCAAGTTGGATGCACACCCACTTAGTTTCAGTTTGAGCTTTCATATACTTATAGCTCTAGTGCATCCGTTGCATGGCAATCCCTACTCACTCACATTGATATCTATTGATGGGCACCTCCATAGCCCGTTGATACGCCTAGTTGATGTGAGACTATCTTCTCCTTTTTGTCTTCTCCACATAACCCCCACCATCATATTCTATTCCACCTATAGTGCTATGTCCATGGCTCACGCTCATGTATTGCGTGAAAGTTGAAAAGGTTTGAGAAACGTCAAAGTATGAAACAATTGCTTGGCTTGTCATCGGGGTTGTGCACGATGTGAATGCTTTGTGTGGTGAAGATGGAGCATAGCCAGACTAGGGATGAGCTTTCTTTGGCTATGTTATTTCAATAAGACATAATTGCTTGGTTCGTATGCTTGAAATATTATTGTCTTTATGTCAAAGGATAGATTGTTGCTTTGAATCACTCGTGTCTTAATATTCATGCCATGATTAGACATATGATCAAGATTTTGCTAGGTAGCATTCCACATCAAAAATTATCTTTTTTATCATTTACCTACTCGAGGATGAGCAGGAATTAAGCTTGGGGATGCTGATACGTCTCCATCGTGTCTATAATTTTTGATTGCTCCATGCCAATATTATTCAACTTTCATATACTTTTAGGCAACTTTTTATATTATTTTTGCGACTAATATATTGATCCAGTGCCCAGTGCCAGTTCCTGTTTGTTGCATGTTTTTTGTTTCGCAGAAAACCCATACCAAACTGAGTCCAAACGGAATAAAAACTGACGGAGATTTATTTTGGAAAATTTATGAATTTTGGGAAGTGGAATCATCACGAGACGGTGCCCGAGGGGGGCACGAGGTATGGGGGCGCGCCTCAGGGTGTCAGGCGTGCCCCTGACCCTCGTGGGCACCCCGTAAGGTGGTTGGATCCTTTCTTTTGCCACAAGAAAGCTAATATCCAGATAGAGATCGTGTTAAAATTTCAGCCCAATCGGAGTTACGGATCTCCGGGAATATAAGAAACGGTGAAAGGGGAGAATCTGAGAGCACAGAACGAGAGAGAAACAGAGAGATAGATCCAATCTCGGAGGGGCTCTCGCCACTCCCACGCCATGGGAGCCAAGGACCAGAGGGGAAACCCTTCTCCCAACTAGGGAGGAGGTCAAGGAAGAAGAAGAAGAAGGGGGGCTCTCTCCCCCTTGCTTCCGGTGGCGCCGGAGCGCTGTCGGGGCCATCATCATCACTGCCATCTTCACCAACAACTTCACCGCCATCATCACCAACTCTTGCCCCCTCTATGCAGCTGACGGAACGAAGGAGCAGGAGGCAACCAATACTTTTGCTGCTGAGCTGCCACTTGAGTTGAAGAAGAAGAAGGAGTAGCATCCCTGTGTCGGGGGACTAATCCACGAACACCTATGGGACCGGCGGACCGAGTCCCTTTCGGTTCGGCGGGGGCGAGGGTCGCACGAAGAGCGGATCGAGGCGAAGCACACGAGCAGTTTACCCAGGTTCGGGCCGCACGGATGCGTAAAACCCTACTCCTGCTTTATGGTTTGTATTGAGTTCTTGCTCGGGAGCGCGGAGTGCTACAGTACACCCCAGCAGCTAACGAGACCGAGCGTGAGTGTTCTCTTCCTCTCCCCCCTCTACGTTGCGCATGGACCTCCTTTTATATGCTCAAGGGGTCACCGACAGGTGGCAACGTAGACAAGGGTAAAAATGGAAAGGTGTTGCGGTTGGTACAGCTACCTGCTACAGTGTATCATACCTAACCCTGACGGCAGGGGACCAGGGCATTAAATGCCCGTCTGCGTCGCCTAAATAGTGCAAAAGGGACCGTCAGGGACGCCACCGCTCGCCACAATGGCAATCTTGTCAGCGCCGCTTGCCACCGTGCACCGCTGGCTGCATAGCCTCCCGCCACGTACGCCTGGAAGGGTCCCAGAGCGACACGTTGGTGGATGTGCTGGAGCGCGGACACAGAGTGGTGGCTTGCAGCGGCAAGCGCCTTTCCGCGGTCATTGTCTTGTCGTGTCCGAGAGCTTGTCGCTCACCGGGCCTTGCCGGGACGCGTGGCGCGTCGCGGCAAGTTCCTTGAGATGCCTTGGTTGGCCTTCCCGGCAAGCTCCTCTTGCCGGGGTCTTATCTCCTTGGCTTGGATACTTTGTCCTTGAATGGCTCCAAAGGAACCACGGAGCACCTTGGTGGTCACCCGGCAAGCCTTGCCGCGGGATGCTGCGACTGCCCGTGCACAAGTTCGGGATACTAGGGTACCCCTACTCTAGTACACCGACAGGAGCCCCCGGGCCTGGGCCATACACGGTGCCGAGCGCTGTTGGGCTAGGCCCAAAACAGGGCACGGGCACGCGCGGCCTGGGTTACGCCGTATCTCTCCCCGTATCCACCGCGCTCTCCTCGAACGGCACGCGTCGAATGCGGCGTCGTGGGATAGATCGTGGGTGGTTTCTTTATTCGGAAAGGCGGAACGTCCGCCCCCTCCCTCTTTATAAGCATGGGAAACAGGGGTAGTTCGCCCATTCGCCGGTTGCTACTCCAATCTCAGAAACCTCCGCCGCTCCCTCGTCTTCCCAAAGCTGAAAGAGAGCAGCGCCCCGCCCCCCATTGCCACCAGCACCACCAACGCCGTCGACCTCCTCCACCACTTCCGCCATGGCTCCGAGAGCCGACAAAGGGAAGGTTGTGAAGTCGACCGAGGCGCAGCGGCTTGCGGCGCTGGGAAAGGAGCGGGCAATCTCCCCCCCAAGCTCGCCGCGAGGGAGCTAAGGGAGAATTACTACCTCTTCTGGTCGACGGAGACGCGAGCGCATCCGCGCACGAAGGTACTTCCAGCCGCCGCTTGGAAAATGGCTCCAAACGGATATCCTTTCTTCGCCTTGTTCTTCTACTGCGGGCTCTGCCCGCCCTTCTCTGAGTTTTTCTGCGATATTATGAACACCTACGGGTTCCGCCTCCTTGACTTCACCCCCAATGCTGTTCTGACCATGGCAGTTTTCGCACATCTCTGTGAAAACTTTGTCGGAGTCTATCCCAATGTAGCCCTTTTTCGCCACTTCTTTATGCCCCGAGTAGAGAGAGGAGAGCCTTTATCCGGCGGAATTGCCTGGATCTCGAGGGCCGGCAAGAAGGACACTTATCTGGAGGGAGAGTTCCGCGGCAAGTGGGAAGAATGGAGAGCAGACTGGTGCTGGATTGTAGAGGAGAACCCGCAGCCGTTTACCGCCCGGCGCCAAGCCCCAATAGCACGCGGCAGCGATTGGAGTGACGTGGCCTCGGAAGATGATAGGCTTAAGATTGCCGTCACCCGGATCCAACGCCTCAGGCTTGCCGGGTTCACTGTAGGCGCTGTTGGCGCAGATTTTCTTCGCCGCCGCATCGCCCCCCTGCAGGAACGGAGGAGACCCGCCTGGGAATTCAAGAATGCGGCGGATATCATGAGGCTGCGTCCGGGCCTCAACTTCAACTTCACTGTTCTAGAGCTTAACGCGATGCTCCAGGAGCTGTTCAAGTACGACCCTCAACATCCCGAAGTGTTCAGGTTGCCGAAGGGTGTCGTTCCACTGTGCAACAACTCCGCGCTCAACCGCATCCATGCAATGATGCCGCTGTGCGATTCGCATGGAATTGTCCCAACTTGGCAAGAGCCTGCAGACGACGTCGTGCAGGAGTTCTTTGACGGCTTGGTAGAAGTGTTGGTCCGCTCCGACGAAAAGAATAGCCTCACCCGCGACACCACCGATGCGGAGATGACACGCATCGCCACTAGGTTGGAGGAGGCGGCGACAGCTGCAGCCGCGGGCGAATTTGGATTCACCGTGGAGGAGGCAGAGGCAGCAGAGGCGGCAAGCCGTGCCGAGCGAGAGGAGCTCGTCGGCGAGAAAGAGCTTGCCAGGCATGACGTCGAGTCGAGCGAGCCCGCCGAGGATACGAGCGGCTCGCTGGAGATCAACTCCTCTTCCTCCTCATCTTCAGGCAGCTCGCCACAAGCAGAGCCTCCATCCCCACCAAGAAGGCGTCTCCGCAAGGCCGGGGACGTAGTGGGGCGGCGGGCGAGTGAACAGTGGCCGCGCCGCGCGACACGCTCCACCGCGGCAAGCACTGTTGCTGCGGGAGCACCTCACGCTGCTGCGGCAACTGGAGCGGGGTCCACCCGGACCACCGCTTCTGCTCCTGCCGCTTCTCACTCCGCGGCGGCAGCCGGAGCGGGGTCGTCTCAGACCACCGCCACTGTTCCCGCCAAGCGGCCAAGGGAAACTACTCCTCCGCCTCCTCGCGCCGGACGTGAGCCGGACTTAGACTTCTCCGCGTTCAGCTCTGACGAGGAAGAAGAAGAGTAAGATTCTCTTGTTGTACTTGTAGTTCTTCAATTCTTGTTGTTTTGTCTTGTATCTCATTTGCTTTACTCTGAACTTATTCCTTTTTAGGACTCTGGCCCAGAGAGCAGCGAAGAGAGCCAAGGTCCCGGTGATTGTCATCGAGGACGAACCCACCGCGACAGCAGGGGGTGCGTCCGAGACAACCTTGCCGGACCCGGCAACTGTTCTCCAGAGCAGCCCCCAGCGTAAGTATATGGTTCGCTTTCCGCTGTTAGGCGCGCATGCATACTCTTTCTTTGCTGACATCTGACTGTTGGTTTGTGTAGGAGCAGAGCAGCCCCACCAGGAGCGCCCGGAGGCCGCCTCCGAAATGCCAAGGGAGAGTCCTCCGGCAAGGGAGAGTTCTCCGGCAAGGGACAACACCAGCGTCCCACCGGCGGCGGAGACTATGACTGCCGAACCCAGTACAGGTAATCTTCTCTTCAAAGCTTCCCTTGGGTTCTTCTTCTTTTTGGGTATTTGCTTGACTTTTCTCACTTTTTCGGCCATGAGACCCATCTGCTGCGGAGCCGATGGAGACCGAGGTTGCTGCCGACGACGCCGCTGCCACTGAAAAAGCAGCCGGCGCTGATGATCCCGCCGGCAACGAGGACGCCAAAGCTGCCGCCGCAGCAGCTGGCGAGGGGTCTGGCGATCGCACTGACGGCCCTGAGGCCGCAGGAGCGCCGGGCGCTACGTCGACCGCCGACCCGTCCGCCGCTGCCGCAGCGCCAGGCTCCGAAGAGCCCCAGCCAGGTGTCTACTTGAAGGCCGGCGATGGCGTCTTCATCAACCTCCCCTGGGCGTCAAGCTCCAGGGCGCCGGTCGAAGGAGAGAGCTTTGATGGAGAGGTGCTCGCCTCCGCTGGGCTGACGCTAGTTGATGCGCCGAGCAGCAGCAGCGGCGAGCCTGAGGAGGAGCGGCTGCTGCGGAAGCTGTTGTCGCTCTACCGCGCGCAGCAAGCCAAGCTGGAATCCCGCGAGGCGCTTGTCGCAAAGGCGGGAGTGGACATCGAGAAGTGTGTGGAGGAGCTCCGGGGTCTCAACCAGGAAGCTCTCTGGTCCCTGGCAGAGGAGCGGGAGCAACTCGCCGAAGAGCAGAAGGCCTTCTTCCTCGAGAAGGCCGAAGTTCAAGAGCAACAGCGGCTTGCCGCTGAGAAGCTGTCTGCGCAGGAGGGCGAGCTGGTGCAGCGGAAAGTTAACCTCGACAGCCACGAGGAGGAGCTTGCCGCGCGTGAGCAAAAATTCGGCGGAGCCCTTAAGCAAGCAGAGGATGCTGCCGCAGTTGCCGAGGCCGCCAAGAAGGAGCTGGAGACGAAGGTGGCGCAGCTGGAGGCCGATCTCAAGGCGAGTGGTGAAGAGCTTGCCGCGCTCAAGCGTGAGCGGGAGAAGGACGCCCACAGCAACTCAGAGCTGCAGGTTCATCTCGCCGAGAAGGGCAAAGAGCTTAGCGCTGCCAAGGACTCCAACGCAGATCTTGAGTTGAAGCTGAACACTTTGACCAAGACGCTGGACGGCGCCAGGGAGCAGGAGGTGGCCTTGAAGGAGGAGATCAAGGGCGACAAGGCACTGCTGGCGAGTGCTGCCGCCGCCCAGAATGCTTTTAGGGAGAAAGTGGAGCACTGGACGGAGGGTCTCGTGAATGCTGCCGCAGATATCGACAGGGAGCTGGCGCAGCTGGGGGTGGAGGATCTCAGGTATCCCTCTGATGAGAACCTCCAACCCAGCGCCAAGCTAACCTTGTTCTTCAAAGGCGTGGCGACGGCCCTCCAGCGGCTCCGGGAGAAGATCCCAAAGCAGCTGGCCGACGAGTCGCGCAAGATCTGCGCGGGAGCTCTTCAAAAGGTGTTGGTGAAGGTGGCCTTCCGCAACCCGGGCCTCAACCTCACCAACATCCTCAAGACCCTGCCGCCGGATGCTGATCTAGAGGCGCTCAAGACCCTTGTCGCACCCATTATGGATAAGGTGAGCGGGATCAAGAGGATTGAGGGCGATCGCGTAGACTAGGCCGCCCGTTTTCTTCTTTTCTTGTCGCTGCTGGTCATGTTATGAGAACAATCTGTTAGAGCCGCGACAAGCTACCTTGTAATATAACTCTATTCCGGGTAATGATTGCAATGTTATTCCCTTTACTTGATTCCTCCCTTTGTATGTTTTTGCCCTACGCTTTCAGGGAACTTGCCGGTGCAGGCACCTTAGCCGCGAGCGCTGAGTGCGGGACGTCAGCAGCCTGCTGGCGGTGCCGCTACCGACAAGAAACCTTGTCGCAACTAGTCGCAGCTCACTTAAGTTGTTGAGCGGACTCGAAACAAAGTAAGGGCGCAACTAGCTACGAGTTGGTTCCTCCGCGCACAGGTTTTCCATACAAAGTGCGGTCATTCAAGGGAGATAACTTAAAAATTTTAAAAATCTGATTGCTCAAACTTTGGCCACTTAGCTTTTCTGTTGTTTGCTTCCCGATAAGGCGAAACTTTCTTGAACGACGCCTGGTCCATACCATTATCTTCTCCTTTCTCCCCCGGCAAACTTGTGGGCGAGGGAACCTTCCTTTCCTTGAGAAAAAAGAAAGAGGAGAAAATAAAGATATGGAGCCTTACGGCTCGTTATTGCTTACCGAGGAGTAGGTGTTGCACAAAGTGTCAGATCACATATGCAAAAAATAGAAAGCATGAAATTGACAAGATGTGCGGAGCATATGAGCTTTATTTATGCACGGGGTCTGCGCCCGGCTTTGTACAAAGGATTACATGCAACAGCGGCAAGACTTGTACAAAAGGTGGTTGCCGGAACTTACGAAGATGCTCAATGTTCCAGGAATTGCTCACCGGAATGCTATCTTCGGTCTCAAGGCGGACAGCGCCAGGCCTAGTGACTCGTTTCACCCGGTAAGGGCCTTCCCACTTCGGCGTCAACTTGTTGGAATTCTTGGCTGACTGAACACGCCGAAGAACAAGGTCGCCTTCCTCGAGACTTCTGGCGTTAACTTTGTGGCTATGATAGCGGCGCAAAGCTTGCTGGTAGCGAGCAGCTCGTACAGCAGCCTGAAGACGGTCTTCCTCAAGGAGTAGCGCGTCATCTTGTCACAGCTGCTCTTGCTCAAGCTCATCATAAGCGAGCACTCGAGGTGACCCGTATACGAGTTCCGTGGGGAGAACTGCCTCTGCTCCATAGACTAGAGCGAAAGGTGTCTGGCCAGTGGCTCGATTTGGCGTCGTCCTGATCGACCAAAGAACCACCGGCAGCTCCTCGATCCAGTTTCTTCCGCACTTGTGCATCCTGTCGAAAGTCCTGGTCTTGAGCCCACGCAGCACTTCAGCATTTTCCCTCTCCGCTTGACCGTTGCTTCTCGGGTGAGCAACAGAAGCGAAGCAGACCTTGGCGCCAAGATCTTGGACGTACTGCATGAAGGTGCGGCTCGTGAATTGCGTACCGTTGTCTATGATTATCCTGTTAGGGATCCCAAAGCGGCAAACAATCGACCTGAAGAACTTGACTGCTGACTGTGCTGTCACCTTCCTCACTGCTTCCACTTCCGGCCACTTTGTGAACTTGTCGATTGCAATGTACAAGTACTCAAAGCCCCCGACTGCTCGGGGAAAGGGGCCGAGGATGTCGAGCCCCCAGACCGAAAATGGCCAGGATAAAGGGATCGTCTGGAGAGCTTGAGCTGGTTGGTGTATCTGCTTGGAATGGAACTGGCACGCTTCACACTTGGTTACTTCTGCAGTTGCATCCTGGAGGGCTGTCGGCCAAAAGAAACCTTGCCGGAATGCTTTGCCGACAAGTGCTCTTGCGCCAATGTGGTGACCACATATGCCTCCATGTATCTCTGCCAACAGCT